>NC_079890.1:21934552-22129154 GCF_024868665.1 Triplophysa rosa
AATTTGGTGTTCTTCGTCTTTCCCATTTACACGTGTTTTATGTGCTGGGTTTACTCTTTAAATATTATATCAGTTACGATGGAATAACCAACAAGCCAACAACACGAGCGACCATGTGGATAGCGAACGCTACCGTATAGCGTGAAACATTGTCGCAAAAGTGTCGAAAAATAAACGTGCGCTCCATCTAGTGGGTCAGAAACGGAATGCAGCTGAAAGTGGGTGTGAAAGCGAAGGGAGGATTGGGAACTGATAAAAATCGTATTGTTTGGCAGGGGAATTATGGTTGAATGGTCAAAAACCAGTCATCTGTTTTCTCGATCTAAGATCCAATCGCTCAACGATATATAAATCAAAAGCAAGCGCATTTGATCTTGTTACAGACAAAGTCCTTCAGGAGAGTCCATGTCTAATCTTTAACAGTGTTGAAGTAAGTAAATTCTACCCTTTGCTGTCTATAATCTGTCTGATCTTCTGCATTCCCTTTTAGGAATCTGGGAATGAAAAAGGATTTATTTCATGCTTTTTCATTCCCTGTATGCCCCAGCATTCAACATGACTGCAGTTTAGATTGTTCTATAAATTCAAAATTATTTTTAATTTATTTGTAGTTTCTTTCTTTCTTTCTTTCTTTCTTTCTTTCTTTCTTTCTTTCTTTCTTTCTTTCTTTCTTTCTTTCTCAATGAAGTAAGTTTTGGCTGCACCACACGTTTGACCTCTCCTAACTCCGATGTGTGTCCAATGAGAGCTAGAGACCCTGGGTCTTCCTTTCCAGATCCCCTACTGCTAGTCAGCTCGTGGCAACTCACCCCAGCAACTGTCCTGAGAGAGAGCTTAAGAAAAGTTCAGAGCCCATACTTCATTACAAATCTGCATGTTTCAAAATCGCATACAGTTTGAAGTTCAGGATTTCAACATTATGAAGCACTTCTCTCTCTCTCTCTCTCAGTCTGCAATACACATTGAAAAACTGGATTAGCCTATTAAAGTGTATAAAGGTTGATTCCTGATCCAACAGGTTTTCTCTGGCACAGCATCTGGTGTTCTTTCACTGAGATAACAGCTCTTTATCTACAAAGGACTGAAGAACTAATAAACACATTTTTATGACGCACATACACATTCTAAAGTTTTATATGTTCTAAATGCAGTCTTTATGATTTAACAGAGGTTAAAGTTGAAATGTTGCTCATAATATATGCAGTATACACACACAGCACTATCACATGTCTGTTGAAGGAACATTAGGGGTCAGTACTTTACAGTACTTCCTCTCACCTCTAGATGGAAATGTTGCTCTACGTTACTCTGGCAAAACCCCTCCACAGCAATTTCACACTTTTTCAGATTTTGTGGACAAACAGTGCAGCACAATGATGAAATACATCTGCTTGGTGAAATATACAAAAGCTCATGAGCCAAAGAAGAGCTGTGCTGCAGTGAGAGGCTCTTCTGGCGGATGGGCATTGGCCATTTGGCCGTTTAGAGGTGAATGATCTACAACCCCAATTTTTCATCTCAGTTAAACAAATAGGCCAGACATTCCTCTAGCATCTGCGATCAGTCTTATCTGCTTTAACAGTGCTTTAAGTTTTTAGGTCTTCCTTGTTGCACTAGGTTGCACGATTTAATAAATGGCTCTTCATTTCAGAAAGTAAATGGCATAGGACATTATAATTAGTTGCAGAGGATATGTTTTGGTGTGTTGTTGTCTAAAACCCCCCACCACAGTGGAAACATTGAGCACAAGACGACAGAACATATTTCTGCTTTTTTAAACGGATGTTCACAATCTCACAGAGCAAAATGAAAACACGAACCCTGCAAATGATTCAACACAAAACTCCTTGACTTCATGTGATTTCTTCTTTTGTAGTGGTCTCTCTTGTGGTCTAAGTCCATTTTAACAGATTTCAGCCTGCTAAAGTAGTTTAACTGATTAAATCAAACCACACGTTCTTATTTCACTAAACCAGAGGAATCCCTTTTTTATTCATGTTTTATTTGTGTGTTCATACATAGTTTTGGAGTGATTCATTCTGAAAAGAGAAAGTGAGACAGAGTGAGATAAAACACTTATGTTGTTAGAAGGCATGTATGTGGGCCTGTGTATCCTTATAACAAGCAAAGCTGTTTACTATGAAACGTAAAGAAGACAGTTTATTTTCAAGCCCCATAGAATAAAGAAAAAAGAGAAAAAGAGTGGCCCAATGAACAGATGAGGTTTAATTGTTTCAATTTCCCTGTGTTTATCCATCAGCTGTTGCCCTAATGGCTTCAATCTGACCTCTAAAGCAAAGCAACAATACACACACACTCATCCAGCTGCAGAAACAAAGAACTACAGCACCGATTTGGAAAGAGTGAGCTGGTCTTCACCTCTTTCTCCTCTGAATAAAAATATTAGTGCAGATGATCTGTTTCATGCTTGATAGTGTGATCATGGACCTCAGCGTAGGAGGGAATTTTAATGTCATTTTTAAAATGTGCATCACTCATACACCCAAAACCTGATCAGACAGGTTAACTCTTGATTTACGGAAAATGATATCCTCGATTCACGTGACTCGCTTTCCAGAGAAAAACAATGCTTAAAATCTCTGGGGGTCTGTTGGACCAACAGCTGAATGGATTAATATTATTATATATTATTCATAATGTAATAGCAGCGTGTTAGATAATAGCTATTTTGACCGTATGATGAAGTTCTTGAGGGTAAGTGCATTTTAGATTTGAGCCGTTAGCAAAATATGTACGCTGATGTAAACATCATTTAAAATGATCCTTATTAAATGTTTTGCTTTCAGAGGTCAGAGGTCAATTGCTGAAAAAAGCGGATAATGGATACCATGGTATAGATAGTATCATCAGTAATATGGTATTAATATCTGATTTTATCTCTGGTGCAGTGTACATGACTGAAAGGATGATTTCTGACGCTGGCCACATGATAGCAAGACCTTTAACCAGATTAGCATTAGCAGCGTTGTTCATGGAAATGCGATTTAAAAAGAGTTAAGGCCTAATTGTGCTGAAGGTGTTAGCATTAGTTCTGAGGGCAAGACTTGTACACTATAGAGGCAGCTACATGTAAGTCATTTCACACACACGGAGCATTATCAGCCCCTTAGGAATGGAGTTAACATTCACCGTGTATTTCACTGCCTGTGCATGCTTGTGTGTTTTGTGTCTTAACCTTTTAAACTCTGTTGGAGTCACATGCATATAGATGGGGTTCATAAACAATAGTTAAGTTAATGACATAATGTGTAAGAGAAAAGGAAGTTGGGGTTGAATGTTTGTATACATCACTGAAACGTTTTAGTTTTCCTTATTTCACATTTCGATCTCTCTATACCATAACTTGCTAAGAGTTGTGTTCTCTTCTGAGTTTTTGGTGTGTTTATTCTGAATAGAGCAAGTAATGGAAGGTGAAATAAAACACGCAGTGGGAATGCTGTAGAGCACATGGTTGTAGGCTCGTGTTTGTGTCTCATGACTGAGCTCAAACTGAATCTTTTTCTGCATTTTCTGCACTGAGTTTAACACAAAATGAAACAGCAGACTTCTGTGTAACAGGTTTGAACATGGCAGGCTTTTAAATGCAGCTGAGAATCTCGATTTATTGGCAGGTAAAAGAATAATTAAGTTATTTAATAAAAGGCAAAACATTTAATAAACTCACAAGAGTTGGAGGATGTGCAGAACTTTGTGAATAACTGCCATTTGAATTCTGCTGAAATCTGCAGAGCGTGTGGAGTTAAATGTGGGCGTAGATCCGTGTGGGTCTACTTACATGACAAGCTAAACAGCAGAGCTGCTCACTGTTTTATGAGACAGTAACTTCTATACTAAAGCCACATCTCCACTATCGTGCCCACACAAACACTATAACACAATCAGAACACACACACTGCTGTCTTAAAACCTTACAATAGAGAGATTTGATCCAAGAGACACAATGAGAAAGGCAGATGAATAAACCGAATTGTCTTATATAAGAAGAGAAAGAAGGCTGTTTGGGTCAAAATAAGTGGGTGATGTTTGTCTCTATGGTCAGAAAAATCACATAATAACACTTAATTAATGAACATTGTTTGAACAATGCTGTGCGGGTGCATTTGTATGTGTCACTGATGGTTTGTGAAAGTACGTTCTGAATAATGGGGCCTGTGAACTGTGAAGTAGTTGTGTTACGGGGTTGTGCTGTGAGAAATGTACTATGTCCGGGTTGCTTGTTATGAGGGTCTGAAGCGGTGAACTGCCCAAATGCCTGACTGGCGTTTACCTGGCAATAAAGGTGTAAGTAGTCACGGTTAGGGTGTAGGAGTGTGTGCTTCAATGAGCGTGAGATATGTAACACTGCTTCATGAATGTTACAGGAGCTCTGCGATGACAGACATCAAATAATTTTGACTCCATACCAAATCATGGGTTTGGGTATCTATCTATCTATCTATCTATCTATCTATCTATCTATCTATCTATCTATCTATCTATCTATCTATCTATCTATCTATCTATCTATCTATCTAAATGTACTGAGCTGACTGTAGGGTTTAAAAATACGGTTGACAGTGTGCATCGGCATACTCTATGCCATGCCAAAATACCATGTTAGACCGATACCGATCTAGTAACCTCTTTCAACCCCGTGCCCCTTCCCGGGTGCCCAGTGAGTAGGGGGTGGTGGTGTGTCAGCTCCACAAGTGCAATGATTGGCTAAAAGGGCCGCAGTCAGCTGGCCTATCGTGTAAACTCTCCGGGCGGTTTTCCAGTGTTTGGCTATGAGGGCGTGGGCTTGACATTCTCTGGCAGGAGCTCAGCTGGACTTTAAACATGAGTTGGCGCACAGAGATTCTTTAGACCTGAGCGGCGCATTATGGTTATTCGTCCTTGTAATGCGAAATCTTAGGTGGGAAATAAATCTGTTTAAATTGCATAGAGGACAGTTAGCATTTCCAGATTTGAGCTTGCATACCTGTGTGCTTTGGCAGATTCTGCCAATCCATTCAATCATGTTTAAAACACAATATATTGAATGGGTTGGAGAGCTTTGAATGGCAATGAGAGCACATTGAAGCGCTTGCACAGCAAATGTCCACAAAGGCTCCACGCTGCTGAAACTTTATTAGATGATGACATCATAAGCTTTATACCATGTGGGCTTGATTTGGGCTGTTCAGAAGACCCAATTGATTTTTGATAAGCAACGCAAACATATGAAAACTTTATCTCAGGCTAGTTTTCTTCAAAAAGGAAACTCAGCTGTGGTAATTAGCTCTTGTCCTTCACGGGACAACTATTTGAACCATATCAAAAGATGTTATCTGATCAGATTATATCATATATTTATTAGAGTTCTTTCTCACCCTGTGCGGTTTTCATAGCATCATTCTGTAACATGTAAATATTATCACTTATAAATGCCTTCATACATATATATATTATGGTCTCAATTATTTTTATTAGAATTCCTGAACCCTCAATGCTTACTTTTCTGGTGCAACTAAAACATGCCGTAATTCAAAAAGAGACGTTTTTACAGGCCCCATTGTTTTCTGAGAGCTAGTTTGGGTTATTAGAAGAAAAGCTTTCCAAAATCATTCTGCAGATGACACTGATTTATTTCCCTTACTGCAGCAAAGAAACACGAAAGTTCACTAAAACCTCATCTCCTAAAGGCCAAACTCACACCGAGATGATTGGCATTAGCACATTGTAACACTCTATCGAATATTCACGTGAGACCACAACGTTATTAAACGTATTCATTTGTCACAGATTATCATCTTCTGTCTTTTTGTTACTTTGCAGTATCACATACAGATTTTTTCCATTTGTCTTTTTGTTCTCTAACGTCTGGATGTGAGGAATTCATCAGAATAATTACTAATGTTCTCTCGACCAACCCTTCAATGAACTTCAAAGGATAAATATTAACGTGAGCAAACAAAGCCAGATGACCTGTGCTGTCCCTGAAGGCTATGCTGGATATGTGGTCAGGAGATAAACCAACACGATGATCAGAGGCTTTTCAAGTTTTTATTTTTTCCCGAAAAATATTTCCTTTTTTACATTTTATAACACTGAACAGATACGGTTCAGGCCCTGATTTTGGTATTCAGAGAATGAATACGCGGATGGATAAGTAAGCCTGCCGTTCCAACGTCGTCCCAAAACATAAAAAGTACAGAACGTTTTGAATGTCACGCATCCAAAAAGCCTCTTCCATCCAACATGTTTGTATAAATCATGTAAAACAGAACTTCCTGTAACTCAGTAAAGATCCTATCCAGAATATACTTATTATCAAATGAGCACAGCTATATGTAATATAACACAGCGGCATGTTTGCTGAATTAGCGCTCTGTGAATTATACCATCGTCTGCCAAAAGCAAAACCTTGTTCTCACATGCTTTGGTTCAAGAGGCCATTCCACACGTCCAACTCATAGCTCTCTGTTGTAGGAGGATCCCATCATCAGTCCCTAATGGCTCTTATCACTTGTCCGATGTGGGAAGGGGTGTTAGGAATATGGAATCCTCCCTTTACTGCTGTCATAGTAACAAGTGTTGCAGCTGCTCATTGTGGTTAAGTGAGGGATGTGGGGGAGTACATGTACACCTGATGTCAAGCCCGGATTTTCACATAAAACGACCACACCAAAACATTGCAAAGGTGATAAAAAACATGTCTGAAAAAATATGCAAATTTGGATTTTTGGCTTGTCACCATAGGGCAAAGGTACACCTCAAAAGGTTACACCTTTAAAGGGATACTCCACCCCCAAAATTTTGTCATCATTTACTCACCCTCAAGTTGTTCCAAACCTGTATAAATTTCTTTGTTCTGTTGAACAAAAAGAAAAGATATTTAGATTAATGTTGGAGATGTCTAAATATCTGTTATTTGGAGATAATTAGATAATCTCCAAATAATGGAGATTATGGAAGTCAATGGTGCTAACATTCATCCAAATATCTTTCTTTGTGTTTACTGTAGTAGAACAAAGAAATGTATACAGGTCTGGAACAAATTAAGAATAAATATGACAGAATATTTATTTTTATTCAGTCATAAAAATGAGTAAGCGAACCTTTGCACAGCATTCTAAATGCTTCTCCTGTCAACTTTCACCCTGATGAGCAGCCGCCCAATGCACACCAGACATAGCGGCATTACTAAGCAGCAGAAATGGCACACAGTAATGGAAAGGGATCTGAAGGAAAGATTATACTGGAGCTATTCTTCTCGAGTTTATGTAACTGTGACTCTAATAAGATCAGCAGCAAACGGTACAGTACACACAGCAGTGTGATGATGCAGGACCACATGCTCTGTAAGAGGATCTACTTCCTGTAGAGCCAAATAAACAAATGTGAACAATATCCAGCAGTATGTGAGGAGTAAACCTTGTGCATATGTGTGTGTTGTTCAACAGACACATATCTGCAGACTGGAGACAGTGTTTTTATAAACAACCCCTCCGCCTTCAATCATGAGACTAGCCATGCTGTCTGTCTGTTTCTTTCCCTCTCTTTCTCCTCTGTTAGACTGAAAGAGGAAGTGTTAACCACTTCCCAGTGTGGCAGGCAAGGTTGTGCTGATTCACAAGTCCACTGAGCAACAAACACTTTACAACCACAAACTCTTAAAACATAAACTATCACATTAAAAAGAAAACTGCATAAATTACTGTCAAAATACAGAGGCAACATATTAGTGTGGGACACAATTTTATAGCCTTATAAAAAGCTGTAGTGTGTATTTTTGATGTTAAAATACCAGCGTAACATGCTAAAAGAGTTATGGCACTCAAAACAATGCTCTGTTTTTCTAAGCATCCCGACCAACCAGATACAGCAACAACGGCTCATGCGAACCAATCATTAGGTCCGATTAGATTGGCTTGGAAGGGATAGTTAACCAAAAATGAACATTCTGAAATCATTTATTCAACTTTCTGTCATTTAGAACCTGTATGTTACCATTTTCTGCGGACCACAAAAGATGATATTTTGAGAAATGTCTCTGTAGTTTTGTATCTATAAAATGGAAGTCAATGGGGGTCAATGTTTGGTTACCAACATTCTTCAAAAAATATTCTCTTGTTTTCTGCAGAAGAAAGTCATACAGGTTTGGAATGACATGAGGTTGAATAAGTGAGCAGCATATGCTTCTAAACATTAAAACTACAAGTGAAGTCTTTAATTGCTTTTTAACAAAGCATAAATAAACTTTAGAAGATACGGTGTTGCAAAATCAGTTTGAAATCTTATAGTGTAAGTCATTTTGACTAGCCTCTGGTTTTCAACCTCTGATAAGCAGTTTAATGGACGGCAGTCTGTTCAGTTTGATCTCACATGAGTTTAAAGGCATTAATAGCTGATCACTGCACACCTGCACCATTTCACCAACTTGGCCCTCACAGAGTCCAGAATTGTCTGACACCGGGGAGAATTGTCATGACACCGTGTCATGAACGGGTGGTGAGACAAGGAGAGAGGACCCAAAAGCAGACAGCGAGTAAGGGATATTAACAAGACATTTATTAACAAAAATACAAAACAAAGACCCCCGTGGGGGTAACATAACAAAACAGGGAAATCTACAACAGGACAGGACTAAGACTAATTACACCTAACAAGACTAAGATTAACATAAACATGAACTAGACTAGACTAGACTAGACTAGACTGCCACAGACCAGGCACTCACCATACAAGTGACACATACATGCACAATGCACCAGCACAGGACAGAGAACAAAGGGGCATTAAATAAGGGATCAAATCAAGAGGGGACAGGTGTAGGGCATGAAATCAATAACAAGCAATAATGAGGAGACGAGAGGGCGGGAACAGAGACGAGACCGAAAAGAGTATGGCAAGCCAAAAGGGCCAAAATGCCTCTCTCCACATGAAACAAGAGGTTCTGTCATGCTTCTGCCACTAGATCAAGAAAAGCAAGACAACATAGGGCAGAGCCATGACACACCGGGGAGGGAAAATGGCTAATTGGGCCCAATTTGGACATTTTCATTGAGGGGTGTACTCACTTTTGTTGCCAGCGGTTTAGACATTAATGGCTGTGTGTTGAATTATTTTGAGGGGACAGCAAACTTACACTGTTATACAAGCTGTACACTCACTACTTTACATTGTAGCAAAGTGTCATTTCTTCAGTGTTGTAAAATATTTACAAAAATGTGAGGGGTGTACTCACTTTTGTTGCCAGCGGTTTAGACATTAATGGCTGTGTGTTGAATTATTTTGAGGGGACAGCAAATTTACACTATTATACAAGATGTACACTCACTACTTTACATTGTAGCAAAGTGTCATTTCTTCAGTGTTGTAAAATATTTACAAAAATGTGAGAGGTGTACTCACTTCTGTGAGATGCTGTATATTCATTATTTGTTACTATTTTCATTTAAACTTTATATTTTATTATTTTCTTTTAGAAACATACATTTTCTATATTTTATCCACATATTTTTTTTACTTTTTATTTAACCATTTAATCGACCAGCTTCTTGATGACTTACCCTGAGATGCTTTTAAATTTGTATTATAGTCTTTGTTTACCCAAACAATTTCAAACATTTAAGCAAACATTCAAATATTTACATACAAGCATACAAATACTGTAAGCAAAAATTTACATACAAGAAAATGTTTACATACAAGCAAATATTTACATGGATACTTAAAAGCAAATATTTTTAAGATTATAGAAAACATTTCAGTCAAATTACCCCAAACTTTTGAAAGTTAGTGTATACTCTCATTCAGTTAATTATCAGTGATATATTTATGTAATTTATTTTAGCGATTTTCTTGGTTAACCACAATAGTGAGCAATAATGCATTGCAACATTCAATCCTGAGACATATATAACTGTCCATGTGTTTTGAAACGTTGGCATGTTGTCACTCAGCCTGTGTAAAGTGATTTTGAAAGTGAATCAACTGTCACTTTTTATCAATAGCAATGGCATACGTGCAGAACCTTTTTGTACCTTTTTCCTTTGTTCAAAAATCTTTACAAAAAGGTCTCTGCTCATATCAACACCTGGCTGAAACTGTCATTTCAATGTTTAAAGAACAATGGACAACTGTGACGTATTATTTAATCCAGTACACTGCAGCTTGTTAAATCACTGTGTTGTAGTGCACTGGAATGCCCTCCCAATCTTTATCAAAGTATCACCGAGTCCATAAGACTCTTAGCATCTGTACCGACCCAATGTACACCTGCTTTGTGCCATGTGCAGACACAGAAATGCCTGGCACCAGACTGGGTCAGCACATATGTGGCCCGTTGTGTACCACAGTCAAGAACTTTACCCTTTCCCTCCCCTCCTCGCAATAGATGAAAAAATCCAGTTCAATCCAAATCAGATTGTTTGCATTGATCAAAAGCTGCTGTCAGAGAATGAGATTCATAAGATTGTCTTGAGGACAAATAACATGAGAATAAGAGAATGTGTTCTGACAAGCACATGTAGGGAAAACTTGGCATTTTATACAATCGTACAGAAACAACTGGTTATATAAAGCGTGTGTATGCATGTCTGTGTGTGGTGTGATTTGTGCCTGTATAGTAGTGAAGAAGTGATTAAGGCAGACCTGTTATGTCTTTCACTAACTCAGATTAAATATTCAAGTAAAGTGTATTAGATCAGATGTCTGTATGACATTAAAACATAGTGTCCGCAGTGTCCATAGTGAAAACACTACAGTTTAAACAGTTTTGTCATACCGATTTAGGCCATGTGTCCAAAAGCATTTTTTTTGGAGGCCATATTTTTCCAGAAATGTGAAATATGTTCAACTTTGGGAAAAGCACTGCGCTCATCGATGTCACTTTTTACATTTACATTACATTTAGTCATTTATCAGACACTTTTATCCAAAGCGACTTACAGAGTGTTCAGGGAGCAATAAGCAATATGTCATACAGGAGCAATAAAACAATAGGTGCCAACACAAAGTTACTAGTTTCAACAAAAGCTAGACCAATACCTGTTGAGGGAAAGAGAGAGGGTTCGTTTTTTTTTCTCCATTTTTCTGTCAAGTATTCACAGAAGAGATGGGTTTTAAGTAGTTTTTTTAATGTTGTGAGAGATGTGGTTGACCGGACTGAGTTAGGAAGAATGTTCCACCAGGAAGAAGTTGTGAAGCAGAATGAGCGGGAAAGCGATTTACTGCCCTTATGAGAAGGCAATACAAGACGCCGTTGGTTTGCTGAACGCATGGTTCTTGATGGGGTGTAGGAGTGTAGGAAGGTGTGGAAGTATGCCGGTGCAGATCCAGTGATAGTCCTTTAGGCAAGCATTAGTGACTTGAATCTGATACGGGCTTCAACCAGTAGCCAGTGGAGAGAGATAATAAGGGGTGTCACATGAGCCCTTTTGGCGTGCTGATGCGTTCTGAACCAGCTGGAGTGGTTTGATAGCCTTTGCAGGAAGACCAGCAAGGAGAGCATTGCAGTAGTCCAGCCTTGAGATTACCAGGGCCTGGACAAGGAGTTGGGCCGCATGCTCAGTCATCCCATCACAGTGCAGGAGGGGCGGGACAAATACCACACCAACCAGTCAGAAAATCCTAGTTGTATGTGTACAATGACTGAAAACCAGATAACATCACTGGATTGCCACAATGTTATTATTTGTTGATTTGTGTGTGTATTTTTTGGAGGAACTATTGACAGAAATGCAATATAATAAACATAACTCTGTCTTCAGAGGTGTATAAAGACCTTACGTAATTAAGCGTTGTGTTTTTATAACCTTAGAATGAGCTATTTCTATCTATGCACCGCAGGTCCCCTTGCATGGAATTCACCATGTTATTTATACAGTAGCCCTTAACACACTGCACTACAGAGCGTTTTGTAAATACATTATCTCCTTCGGCAAAGAAGCAAAAATGTGAAGACATCTTAGTTCTGTGTCAGCCACCGTAGTGCTTCGAAAGAGAGTGGTGGAGTTAGCCACTGGTTGAAATTTACAACCTCACCATTAGATGCCGCTAAATTTCATACACTGGACCTGTAAACAAACTACCTACAAAATCAGATTTCTGGGATATTGTGTTTAATAGCAACCAAAGTATCTAAGCTGAAAAAAACGCTGTCAATTGCCCCAGCCAAAGTTTTTAGGAGGGTGTCAAGCATTCATTACATTTACATTTAGTCATTTAGTAGACGCTTTTATCCAAAGTGACTTACAGATGAGAGAAACAATGGAAGCAATTGGAACAACATAAGGACAACAAAAAGCATAAGTGCAATAAAAACTGGTCTCATATAGCCTACCACGGTATACAGAGCTAAGTTTTTTTTTTAAAGAGTAGAAAAGAGATAGAAGTCAGAGCTGATCAGTCAGGTGTTGATGGAAGAGATGTGTTTTCAGACGATTCTTGAAGATGGCTACAGAATCTGCTGATCTTGTAGCAGCAGGCAGATCATTCCATAAATGTGGAACTGATCCAGAGAAGGTACGTGAGAGAGATTTTTTACCTTTTTGGGATGGCACCACAAGACGTCGTTTGTTTGCAGAGCGTAGGGATATGGCAGGTACATAAATCTGAATTAGCGAGTGAAGATAAGGGGGTGCCGAACCAGTGGTGGTCTTGTAGGCCAGGAGCAGAGTCTTGAATTTGATTCGAGCGACTATAGGGAGCCAATGTAGCTTAATGAAGAGAGGAGTGATGTGCGCTCTCTTTGGTTCATTGAAGACCACTCTTGCTGCTGCATTCTGAATCATCTGTAGAGTTTTGGTTGTGCAAGCTGGAAGTCCAGCCAGTAGCACATTGCAGTAGTCTAGTCTCGACAGAACAAGAGCCTGGTTTGGGATTTGAGTAGCATGCTCGGATAGAAAAGGTCTAATTTTCCTAATATTGTAGAGGATGAATCAACAGGACCGGGTGGTGCTGGCAACCTGATCTGTGAAGTTAAGCTGATCGTTGATCACCACTCCCAGGTTTCTGACCGTTCTGGAAGATGTGATGGTTGATGAGCCCAGTTGAATGGAGAAGTTGTGGTGAATCTATGTGTCGGCCGGGATTACAAGCAGTTCTGTTTTTGCAAGGTTCAGCTGCAGGTGATGGTCATTCATCCAAAGTGAAATGTCGGCTAGGCATGCTGAAATGCGTGCAGAAACAGTCGGATAGTCAGGCTGAAATGACAGGTGGAGTTGTGTATCATCCGCATAGCAGTGATAGGAAAACCATGTTTCCGAATGATAGAGCCTAGGCATGTCATGTATACAGAAAATAGCAATGGACCAAGCACTGAGCCCTGAGGCACCCCTGTGTCGAGATGTTGGGACTCAAAGACCTCACCTCTCCAGTATACTCTAAATGACCTACCTGTGAGGTAAGACCGGAAACATCCAGAGACATAGCCTTGAGGGTCGACAGGAGTATGTGGTGGTTAACGGTGTCAAAGGCGGCAGATATATCCAGTAGCATAAGTACAGATGAGTTAGAGGCAGCTCTTGCCAGTCTCAGGGCTTCAATGACAGAGAGCAGCGCAGTCTCAGTGGAATGACAGCTCTTGAAACCAGACTGGTTGCTGTCCAGGAGGTTGTTCTGGGTGAGAAAGGATGAGAGCTGATTACATACAACACGTTCAAGAGTTTTAGCAATGAAGGGGAGGAGAGATACCGGTCTGTAGTTCTCTCATTGAACTCCACCCAATTCATACGCACCACTGGTTGAACGGGTCAATTCAGAAGCTGGTCGTGTCATCGTGTATTTGAAGGAGGTTCCAAAAAATATTCCAATGAATTACAAGCTACAAATGAAACAACTTTATCCAGTGAAAAGTCTCCGTTCTGCTGTGATCAAAGTCTATGACTACTATCAACCAAGTGACCAGTCTGAGACTGCATACTCCTCCCCCTGTGCATGAGAGTATCCAGCTTCAGGACAGTTGATGCTATCATTCTTAAATGATTTTGCAAGGTTATTTGTCTTTCTCAGCCTGATGCTAATAAATTATATATCTTTACGCACTGCATTAAAATACTTCGGCGGCGGCCTAAACATGACAGTGTTCAGTGTTCTACAGAAGTGAATCAGAAATGATGATTTGTGCCTCTTTATCAAATCACGCATATACACGTCAATACAGAGGTTCTGTAACACACTGAATACCTCTGGTTAGGGATCAATAAGCAAATTCATGTGTTTTAACATTCAAATATTTTTTTATTAATCTACACTGCATACATGCTTTTCTGCTAGATATCTGTGTGTCTTTGTCCTGTGTGTGTGTGTGTGTGTGTGTGTGTGTGTGTGTGTGTGTGTGTGTGTGTGTGTGTGTGTGTGTATACACCAGTGGCCCCCATCTTCATGCATGTGTTTCTTATTGAGTTTGAGCAGCGACCTCATCACTGAGAGCTCACTTACATTTCCTCTTAGGTGTCTCATCATAGGCCAACGCTATGAACGATGAGGAACCTGTTCCTAATGCTCTTTTTTCAAATACTTTCTCATTTATTTCTACTAAACATAGAATACGTGTGTGTGTTTCCTTTTGCCATTCAAATAGTAAATCTCTATGTTTATCTTTGATGTCCTAGCCAGCAGCATCCATCAAAGTGAAAGATAACATGCATAAGTCAGGAGTTAAGAAAATGGAGAATCGGCTTGTTTATTCTGCATGTGATAAGTGCTATTAAGTCTTACCCCTTTGCAGAACAAGCAACAGTCCCATTATAGAGTGCGCGTGCGCGCACACACACACACGCGCACACACGCACGCACACACAGCTGCTAATGACAGCCTCATGACAGAATGACACATTCTGTTCTGATGACATCAGCATGTCATCCCCCCACAGTTCTAATATCATAGAGAGTCATGGCCAGTGATGACTCTGTTTTTGGTAGAAATGTGTTCTATAATATTATATTAAAGTAGGACTAGTCAACTCCGGTCCTGGAGGGCCAGTGATCTGCATAGTTTAGTTCCAACCCAAATCCAACACACCTGGCCATAATTTTCAAGTAGTCCTGAGTAGAGGGTATGCATTGACGTCACTTTCCCATGTAAACAACCCTGGGACACGCTCCCCTGGGTGGCAAAACACCCAGCAAAATGGCTGAGGAGAATAGGAGAAACAAAGAAACCGGGACTGAAATTACAAGCAGCTGGACCAAGCATTGTGATCCTTACGACTTCCCTATGACTTACAAAGGAATCAGGTGTTCCTGGACACTGAAATGTTGCATGGAATTGCGTTTCCTGATATTGTAAGCTGAGTGTTTTGCCACCCACGGAGGCGAGCTCCGGCATGCTAAGTGGTAAAGTGACGACACGTCCATACCCTCTATACTTGGTGTATTCAATTAGGGTTGGAACTAAACTCTGTAGGACACTGACCCTGACTAGTCCTGTTTTAAAGCATTTGTAATGCTGATCATTTCACTGGGTGATGTTTATATTCATCAAATCATTTAAACAGCCAGAAGGTGCAAATAAGATGATGTAGTGCTGACCTAATGCTCATGCTACAATAATATAAAGAACAGAAAAAGCAACTAAACAGGTTTAACTTATGTGTCTCTAATCAGGTCTTTGCCAATGTTTATCCAAGAAAGAAAGAAAGAAACATTCTGTGTTTTAATGCAGTTCTTTCTATATACATGGATAAACCCAAATTCATTGTAAACTCTCTATTATTGAAATAAAAAACTAAAAAGAAGTGGTGGGGGATGACCACATGAGTATATGTGTCAGTGGATATTTTGGTATCAGATGACTTCATATCACCCACATGGTGTTTGGTCATACCCACGCACTGTGATTCCATTGTGACACAGCATGTTCTAACTCTGGAACTCGGGGACTCTAGATGTGTATTCCAAAACATGGCTGTACATGATGAACAATCATTTGATTGTAAATCTTTTAGTCGAGTTGTTGGGAGGGCTTTCCTCTA
Source organism: Triplophysa rosa (assembly GCF_024868665.1). Taxonomy (NCBI): domain Eukaryota; kingdom Metazoa; phylum Chordata; class Actinopteri; order Cypriniformes; family Nemacheilidae; genus Triplophysa; species Triplophysa rosa. The sequence goes on from NC_079890.1 coordinate 21,950,515, forward strand.
GTTCTCCCACGTTACAGCAATGCAGCAGGTGAATATCAGGACTTCTGAAATAATGCAAAGGCTCTTCTCTGGGTTAAGTCACCATGAAATCAAACAGGAAAATTCTAAGTGCTTTACACAGAGTTGCAGTGATTATTATAAATTATTTATCCGTGCACACCATTATTTTTTCAAAATTAATTTGCACTTGTAATCTTTAATCAAAAACATTAAGCTCCTCTCCTCATCTCAACAACAACTCTTCACCACATGACGTCAGTAACAAAAAAGAGGTAGGGCTATACTGCAGGCATTTTTAGCCCTCCCCTCCAGGCCCAACTTACAACAAACCAATCAAAAAAGGCAAAGGGAAAATAAAGCCCTGCCCTAGGTTTTTTTTTTCAAACATCAGAAGCCGTTTCACTCGGATAAATGTTACGATGCGGAAAAGAAGTCAATCGCAACTTCCATTTCATGGTGAATTTAAATTTTTTAGCTATATAATTTTTCAATTCTAGTTTAAACACTTTTTACATTTGACAGTATCAACAGGCCAGCAATACCATCAAATATTTATAGTAACACTTCATTCAAATGTTACTGTAAAGTTAACATACTTACCCTATCAATAGATATCATTATCATTTAATTATCATATAATTTTCATTTAGAAGATAGAAAATAGAAAATAGGATTAGCCTGGTGTGAAATCACTGAAAATGTACGGAATTGTCAGTAGTATAGCGATACAAAAGCTGTGCATGCGTCTGATCAGACACTAATCCAGGACACATGTTCTTATCAGAACTAACAACACAAATCTTCAGATCAGACCTCTGAAACTAAACTGGTCACCGATATAGCAAGATTTTCTTACGTTTTCAACATATTTTACTATATTTGTAAAGACTGGCCCTCACAAGTATGGCCAAATCTATACACAGACACACTCACAGCAAAAGCACTATGAGCAGTTCTCCACCACAGCATGACGTACTTGATGTCAACCCCAATCACAGCAATTCATTGAGATCTTTTAATGTCAGCCAATGATTACACCACTTAATCATTCCCTGCAAAGCTACAAACACCCGCAGTGTTCAGCAAAGAAAATACAAACATTGCCTAACACATAAACTTTACCATGCATATTCACACCAGGCATCTGAACACACAAGCATCTCTAGAACACAGAAAACAGAGGACTGACATGTCCTACTGCTTACAGTCATACACCCCCCACACACTGTCCAGATTATGAGACAATTTGTTTATAACATTACACGCCATAAAAAATCAGCTGGATATGTCACTCCATGTGACGCACTATTGGTGTTATAAAAGCAATGATGTCAGAACTGAAGAAAACTAAAAAATGACGAGAAATCATTCCTGCTCCGATACATGTACAGTGGCTTGCAAAAGTATTCATCCCCCTTCATTTTATTCACATTTTGTTATGCTGCTGCCTTATCTTAAACTACTTTAAATGATTATTTTTTTACATTAATCTACGCTCCATGCACAATAATGACAAAACAAAAAACTGATTTTTGACAGCTTTGCAAATTTATTAAAAATAAAAAACAAAAATAAGTACATACCCTCAACTCAGAAAATGGTTAAAGCGCCTTTACAGACTCAAATCTTTTTGGGTATGATGTGAAAAGCTTTACACATCTGCATTTGGCAATTTTCTGTCATTCTTCTCCTCAGATCCTCTCAAACTCTGTCAGGTTGGATAGAGATCATCAGTAGACAAACATTTTCAGGTTTCTACAGAGATGTTCAGTTGGGTTCAAGCACTAGCTGGGCCACTCAAGGACATAGACAGAGTTGTCCATAAGCCACTCTTGCATTGTTTTAGTTGTGTGCTTAGGATCATTGTCATGTTGGAGAATGAACCTTCTGCCCTGTCCGAGGTTCTGAATGTTCTGGGCTAGGTTTTCATGATCATTATCTCCGTATTTTGTGTACAGTCCCTGAAGCTGAAAAACACCCCCACATCATGATGCTGTTTCCACTACACTTTACTGTTAAGACGGTATTGTACAGGTGTTGAGCAGTGCTTGTTTTTCTCCAGACATGATGCATGAATCTGAGATTCATCAGACCAGAATATCTTGTTTCTGACAGTTTGAAAGATTCGTTGAAGTACGTTTTTGCATATTTCAAGTTTCCATGTGTCTTCACTGAGCAAAGGCTTGAGTCTGGCCACTAAGCCATAAAGCCCAGATTGGTGGAGTGTTGCAGTGATGTTTGTCCTTCTGTAAGTTTCTCCCATCTCCATATATGATCATGGAGCTCAACCAGAGTAATCATCAGCTTCTTGGTCACCGCTCTAACCAAGACCCTTCTCCATCGATGGCTCAGTTTGGACAGGAGGTCAGCTCAAGTAAGAGATCTGGTGGTTCCAAACCTCTTTCATTGAGGATTAATGGAGGCTACATGCTTCTGTGAACCTTCAATACAGCAGATTTTTTTCAGAAGTCTTCCCCAGATCTGTGTCTTGATACAATCCTGTCTCAAAGCTCTACTGGCAGTTCTTTTGACCTCATGTCTTGGTTTTTACTTTGATATGCATTTTCAGCTGTTGCACCCTTTATAGAGAGGTATGTGCCGCTCCAAATCATACTTATTCAATTGAATTTGGCACAGGTTAACTCCACTCGAAGTGTATAAACATCAACAAGCAAAACTAATGCTTCTGAGCTAAATTTCAAGTGTCCCAGAAAAGGGTATGAATACTTATGCAATGTACTTATTTTTGTTTTTTATTTTTAATAAATTTGCAAAGCTGTCAAAAATCTGTTTTTTGTTTTGTCATTATTGTGCATGGAGTGTAGATTAATGTAAAAAAATAAAAATTTAAAGTAGTTTAAGATAAGGCAGCAGCATAACAAAATGTGAATAAAATGAAGGGGATGAATACTTTTGCAAGCCACTGTAAATGTGCTAGATTTCAACATGAAAAACCTCTGGATCGAATAGATGGATTCATTTAGCACAAGCTTATTGAAACAGTAGCGTAGCCATTTCCTGCAAATAGACATCATGTTGAAAAGAAATACACTTGTAAAAGTTGACCAGTGTAACTTTCCCATGGAAAGTAACGCCTCAGAATGAGACATCAAATAAATAATCTCAATGATTTCTACAAAACAGGAAATTATTTGTCATTCTCTTCAGAGAAAGTTTAATTGATAAGCACTATTTCTTAAAACTTGCAATACTAGAGTATAAGTTTTCCTGCCTTTAAAGGGATAATTCACCTAAAAATGAAAAGTTAAAAAGCCTTTATTAACACATGGCTTTATCTAAAAACACATCACACATGTGCACCGACGCATTGCGGCTTACAAGCCTTCACTGTAAAAAGAATACTGTGTAATTTACAGCAACTTTCTGGCAGCAATTGGCAAGTAAGTTGTTGTAAAACATTCCACAGTATGCTGACTGTAAGTTTAATCACAGTACTATTAAATACTGTAATTCTTTATTACAGTAATAATCACAGTTCTGTAATTGCAATTAGAGTATTAGAATGCTGTGTTCTTTATCACAGCAATTATTACACTAGTGTAACATGCATTACTGCATTAATTTTTGTGTACTGTGAAATAAAGACACCACTTTTACCACAAAAATGACATTTATTGATTTACAACATTTCTCATGTGACAATGCATAAAGGCATAAAAATAGATTGTAAACATGTAAACATTATTTATTTTGTAAATATATTTTTTTATTTTGTAAAATTAAAAATGTATAAAACACAATCATTTTAAAATGATATAATATACATTACATGTTTATAATAAAAAACAACATTGTTAGATCTATACAATATACGTATCATTGAAAAAAACATTATTTGTAACTGACTCTGGTCCTGTATGTTTTAACTGGAGTCATCCTCCTGGACTGAAGTCTACTGAATTTGAATAAGTACCTGCCTATCGGCCGTTAAAACAGTACGTTCTAGTATGAGTGGGAGTAGTATGAATACATTTACGCCATGTTTTATGGTCATGTGACCCGTATGCTCTTTGACCTATGATGTATTAACAACAATCTACACGTGAGCGTTGATAAAAACATAATTTAGTCAGGAGAAATTCATTTATTGGCACTTACATTAAAAACGGACGTCCGCGTTAAAGTTTTCCGCTATATTTATTTGATTTATTTTTTAAATTTGACCGTTGCTCAGCTCCCGTGGCATCTTGGGATAGATAAGTGTCCATCCGATCCACACTCACGAATCTCGGCGGAAGTAGTAGACCATCCGGGTATTTCTCGCCTACTGTTTTTTGCATACTGAGGTTTCGGACATACTATTCATGACTCATACTCATTTTCGCCTACTATATAGTATGGAAGTAGACGATTTCGGATGCATCCATAGAGTCATTATATTCAGTGATGTTCAATCTGCTGAAGCTGCATCTGGCTTATTACACAGACTACCTGTATTTAACTGTATTTACACTACAACCCAATAAAGATTCATGTAATTTTAAATGCATGTGAATACATTATGAAAAGATAAAAGATAAAAAAAGACAAAAACAAAGTTTAAGGCTGATGCTGTCTTTAAGCTGAGTTAGAGAAGCATATCACATGTAATAAATATAAGAAACAGGCACTCTTTGCAGTGGACTGAAATATTAAAAACATTATCTTAATATTACTGTTGATATTTTAATCATGATTATTGTCAAATAATATAATACGTTAAAATTGTTTAGCATGCCATTCATACAGTTCATTCTTATTGACTATAAAGACAAATAGTGTATGGGTGATATTGCTGTTCTTGCATTAATACATCTTCTTCTAGTAGCATAAAAACGTTTTTTTTTCAAACTAGGAATAAACAAAACTTAACAACTCATAACTGAAAAAGTAAATGACTGCAGTTTTAATCTCATGTTATAATTAATGAGGTTGACTGCATTAAACTTCCATTATAATAAATGAATCTGATTTGCATTGTATCTGCAACCTGTTGTTTTTATAAGCAAGCGGTGACTCATCTAGCCATTACATTCATGGCGTACATATTACACGATAATGCAACAGCATGTTATTTATATGCAATTCATGAGACCGGGTTGGGTTGTAAGGCTCACTGCTGTGATAACACATGTAAAAGAAATATGCACAGTGATCAGATGTAATAAGACACTTTATTCACATTTAATTTTAATCATAACAGTTATAACACTTTCAGATGTATTATTCAAGGGCATTTTTTGGCCTTTTATGTTGAATTTTGAGGGCATTTTTTGCACAAAGCCCCCTTTATTCTCAGACATTGGTTGCTGCAGCTTGCCCTGCAATGGATCTTATAAAGAATATGAAATGTCTAACCATAAAACTCTTTAAAAGTCTTACCTGTTATTGCGTTTTCTTTCAGCTCAGCACACTTCAGTAACTTATCAGTTTCCTTCACATGGCTAACGTTACGCACAAACACACACATAACATAAACACAATGTTGCTTTCTCACATAAAACATAAGGGATCTGTCCCGATCCTGCCACACGACTAGAAAATCATGAACAAGAAGGCAGGACCGTGACAGAGCCCCCCCCCCCCTTTAATGAACACCCCCAGGTGTTCACCAAGGGGTCGACTAACAAGACATGACAGACTGGGACATAGACAAGAACCAAATACACATAGAAAACACAACCAAGGGCAATGCAGAAAAAATACAATAACTGGGTTGGGGTGGAACAGCAAAAACAACAAACATGGGAGGGGGGGTGGGGACAGACAAGGGACAAGGGTTCATAGGGGGAAGTCCAAAGGGGCTGGGACTGGGGGGAATAGTCTTAGTCCCCGAGTATGCCTGCGGGCGCGGAGTTCTGGGGGACCTAGTGCGGGAAGTCCTGGGGGGAACCGCCGACTGGAACGTCGGCGGGACAAGGCTGGGTGCCGGCTGGAAGGCCGGCCGCACAAGGCTGGGAGCTGGCTGCGTTGCTGTCTGGAAGGCCGGCTGGTCCACCGGCCGGACAGGACAGTGCACCGGACTGGACGCCGGCTGCACCGGACTGGACACCGGACTAGACATTGGACTGGACACCTGACTGGACGCCGGCTGCTGCACCGGCTGCTGCAACGGCTGGGATGCCGGCTGCTGCACCGGCTGGGAAGAGGCCCGCGCTGCCCGCCGCTGCCTCTTTTTCTTCAGCCGAGCCACCCGCCTGGAGGTCGGCTGAAGGAAAGAGGCGAATGGCACGGCTGGCTCCGGCTGGGACTCCTCGGACGTGGACCCCCAGGATGCTCGCCTCCCCCGCTTGCCAACGAGGCTGGTGGACATGGAGAGGCTGCCGAGAGTGGGGAGGATGGCGTGGCAGTGCCCACAACCCCGATCTGCAGGGAACCACACTCAGGGATCGTGACCAGTGGAGATGGGTAGCTGGTATGTGCTGAGGCCGTGGACTGCGAAGTCCTATATCAAAGTCCAGCGGCCTCAATGCCCTCATCTCCGCCCGCGAAAGTGGGTCCCTAAGACCGGAGTTAAATAGGACCGCGAGTTCCTCATCCCCGAAGATGCCATTCTCGGCGACGTCCAGGAACCTCTCCATGTACTCGTCCATGCTCTCGCTCCCCTGGCAAAGTCCGCAGCCTCGCGAAGGTGATGGGTGTAGCCCAACCCGCAGCTCTGCAGATGTCTGCCAGAGAGGCGCCTCGAGCCAGTGCCCATGAGGAGGCTGTACTCCATGTGGAGAGAACTCTCACCCAGTGGGCATAGGCGATCTTAGGACAGGTACGCCATAGTGACGGCGTCCATGATCCAGTGCGCCAATCTCTGTTTGAGACAGCCCTCCCTGCTGATCTCCAAAACAGACAAAGAGCTGCTCAGAGCTCCTGTGGCTCTGCGTGCGGTCCAAGCAGAGGTGCAATGCACGTACTGGACACAACACGGATGGGGTTGGGTCTTCCTCCCCGGTGGGGAGCGCCTGTAAGTTCACCACCTGGTGTCTCGGGGGAGTGGTGGGAACTTTGGGCACGTAGCCGGGCCGGGGTCTCAGGATAGCGTGAGAATAACCGGGCCCGAGTTCTAGGCAATCTGTGGACACGGAGAATGCTTGTAGGTCCGCTACCCTCTTGAGCGTCCTCCCGAGAGCCGTCTTCATCGTGAAGTGAGAAAGAGCGGCATCTCCGAGGGGCTCCAGGACCGCATCAAGGTCGTAAGAGGGTACGGAGCGTGGGTGAGGTGGTAGCCTTCCCACGCCCCTTAGGAACCAAATGATCAGGTTGTTCTGTCCTAGAGACTACCAGCAACTGGGTCGTGATGAGCGGCAACAGCGGCTACATACACGTTCAGTGTGGAAGGGGAGAGATTATTCTCGAGTCTCTGGGAGGACCGCACCCACTTGATCAAGCAACTCCGCGGGTCTTCTCTTCGAGAAGAGCACCAGGATGAGAAGAGGCACCACTATAGGCGTATAGTCGCCTAGTGGCCAGGGCCCTAGCCTGAGTAGTGGTCTTAACCGCCGCAGGGGTTAGGCCACTCAGGATCTCCTCGTTCCGTCCAGGGGCCAGACATGGAGGTTCCAGAGGTCTAGCCCGTGATGCCATAACGTGCCCTTCCCCTGGGAAAGCAGGTCCTTCGTCAGGGGAATCGGCCAGGGGGGAGCTGTCGTCAAGAGCATTAGCTCCGAGAACCAAGTCCGGTTGGGCCAGTATGGCGCAACTAGTACACTTGATGCTCCTTTTCCCTGACCTTCCACAGAGTCTGTGAAATGAGGCTCACTGGGGGGAAGGCGTACTTCCGGTTGTCCCACGGCCAGCTGTGCGCTAGAGCATCCGTGCCGAGGGGGGCCTCGGATGGGAGTACCCTAGCGGGCAATGGGTGGTGTCCAGGGAGGCGAACAGGTCTACCTGAGCCCGCCCGAACTGTACCCAATGAGCTGGACTGCGCAGGGGTGGAGTCGCCACTCTCCGCGAGGCGTCAACTGACGAGAGAGCGCATCGGCTGTCTGGTTCAGGTCGCCTGGGATATGTGTGGCTCGCAGGGATCTGCTCACCTGCGGACTCCACTGGAGGAGGCGTCGGGCGAGTCGTGTTAGCTGCCGTGAGGGTCATACTTGCTGCATGATATAACTGTATATCAAATGCGTCAGATTATTATGCAAATATTCTGGTTCTATGAAATCCTTTGGGGACCTACTGTTGTTTACCACAATGTGCAGTAACAGAGCACACCAAGCGCAGTTTTTACTTATAAAAAAAACAGTTTTGCTAAAGTGATGTTTGGAATTGAGTTTTTATTGTTGCATAAGCGTGCGATCACACAGAACGCGCTTTTCATGTTCGAAAATGCGAGGCGCGCCGCGCTGCTATTTTGGTGACTCTTTGAAAAGAGCAGCGCGCAGCGTTTATTTTATGTTGCTAGGTAACCACCGAATTATAGCGCGAGCTCCGGGAAACCCGAAACAGCCACAACAAGTTTCTCCTCCATGTCTCCAGGCGTTCCGAGCATCTGTAAACTTCCGTTGCCACAAGGGAAGGGCCTCTCCACTCATTCGATTGGACAATGAAAAAAGCGCACATGACGTCAAGCGCTTTTCTGCTCAGAGTTGAGTTTCTTTCAACTTAGGGCGCTCAGAGCGCTCCGCCTAAAGCGATATTTATACATTCGCCTAGGTCCGCTATGCGTGCCTCCGCTGACTGCACGCGTACCTCCGCAAACGGACGAGGCGTTTATAGTTGACGCGCATGCCGATGTGCTATTCTTTGAAACAACAGAGGGCGACTCGGAGTAATCGATTCAACTAACCAGCACGTATTAGCGTGGAGAAGTAGTTTGCCTGAACAACGCAATTTACCATGGTTTTACTTTTGTATTTACAGTATAGTATAAATAATAGTGGCCACAAATTTACTATTGTCTCACTACAGGCACATTAGTTATATGTGACCCTGGATCACAAAACCAGTCTTAAGTAGCACGGGAACATTTTTAGTAAAAGACAAAAATACATTGTGTGGGTCAAAATTATAGATTTTTCTTTTATGCCAAAAATCATTAGGATATTAAGTAAAGATCATGTTCCATTAAGATATTTTGTAAATTTCCTACCTTAAATATATAAAAACTTTATTTTTGTGAGTGGATGGTCTGCCACAGTGCCCCTGATTAACAACTTCAAAGGCAATTTTCTCAATATTTAGATATTTTAATATAATATATAATAATATAAATTCAATTATTTGTCAAGTATGGTGACCCATACCCGAAATGTGACTCTGCATTTAACCCATCCAGAGAGTAGTGAACACATACACAGCAAGTGGTGAACACACGTACACCCGGAGCAGTGGGCAGCTATCACTGCAGCGCCCGGGGAGCAAGTAGGGGTAAGGTGCCTTGCTCAAGGGCAACTCAGTCGTTACCCGCCGGCCCTGGGGATCGAACCGGCAACCTTCTGGTCACGAGTCCGACTCTCTAACCATTAGACCCCTATTTTTGCGCTCTCAGATTCCAGAGATTTAAATGGTTGTCTCTCAGCCAGATATTGTCCTATTTTAACAACTCATATATCTATAGAAAGTTTATTTATTCAGCTTTCAGATTATATAAAAATATCGATTTTAAAAATTGACCCATAAGACTGGTTTTGTTGTCCAGGGTCACATATGATGTTTCTTATAACACTATGGTAATATAAACAGAACAGTCCCCCAAAAACATGTTTCTACACTTGTATTATAGTAAAACCATAGTTACCTTTCATAAGAAGTGCTTCACATATTAAACTTTACATATGCTATTTAAAATGTATTGGATAAAGAGTCTGCATTGTTCTGCGTGGATTAATCATTGAGATGCATGTATAGACGTGCCTGCTCGGCTAGATTCGTATACTCCTCGTTCACACCGCCACGCGAAATGAGGTCGCGCGCACTCAAAGCGAACTTCCGCCAACACCGAGATGACGTCATGTTTGCCGCGCGCACCCTAGCGAACCTGCGGACGCGTCGAGTATAAAGAAGCCTTGAAACGCGAGGCGCAGCAGGCGGCAGAAACGCGAGGCGCCCGGTGCGCATAAGCAGCGCGCAAAACGCTCCCTGCCAACTGAAAACAATTCAAAAGAGGCGCATCTCACAGCAAAAGACACGTTCTGTCTGATCAGGCCCTAATGCTTCTATTTTGTATATAGGCACACACAGCACATCTGAACATTTGAGAACATTCACATATGAATGCACAAAAGGCACAAATTAATAAGATCTATCAAACCTTGTGCTGTTCCTATAGCTGTGTGTTGCACCTGCCACAAAGATGTATGATGTGTATGTATGAGCCTTCTTTTGCACAGTATTTGTTTCAACTGTCATGCAGACTGAGGTATATTGTAATATTAAAGTTATTATTCGGACACAGTTCTTTCAAATGGTCAGAAATCTATAAATCTCTAAACTCACTTTGGCAATTCTGTGAAATCATAAGGGATATACAGGTGCCAAACCCGCTCTTTCTCAACACAAAAAAATTGAAATTGTGTTGCAAGTACAGTTTTTTTAAATGAACCATTTAGATCCTTCAAATAAACATATTGGTACACTAAATGAAATGTGAATCTCTTAAGTCGAATGTGCAAACGTTGCACTTTACTGAATCACTGTATGGATCACTGCATTCCTCTATTTGCCCCCAAAACTTGTGTAGTAACATGCTGAACCTACAGCCACAGGTTTGATGCAACTTATTTCAAGTGAAATTACAGATTTCGAACATTGTCTTTGATCTACACTGATTCATGTAATGTGTCTTGATATGTCAATTCACAGGTGATGCTAAAGAGACTGCAGCAATAAATATGTTAAAAAACACCACAACTTTTCCATGTTTCCAAAGTGGCTTACAGCCATATGGTTGCTGCAGACTCTACTGATCCAATAAAAAAATGATCAATTCAGATTAAAAACCTCAGATGACTTTTGTTCTAACCAGTGTAGCACAATCATAGCTGATTATGAAACTGCAGAGAAATTGTGCATTACATTTGTGTTTAGATGAGAACATAAATAGCACTCTTCCACCATCGAGCCGAACGGTTCTAGTTGCGAAACTGTGCCGTTCTGTGCCGATGTGGGCCAGTTGGCGCTGTTATGATCTCTTTTTCCACTGTGTTGCTATATGAATTCAGAATAGGAAAGCCTGCCCAAATATCAATAAGGGTAAATACAGTATATGCGTCTGTTGTAGCAAATATTAACAACTAGCTAGTTCGCTAACTACTGGGAAAGCACTGAGCTAACCATGCTGAGAATTTGATGCAGGGAACAGCGTGAAATTGTACAGTGATTACACCATGCGTAAGTGGAAATGCAATTCCTCACTATTTTAGAGAAAGTCAAAATAAGTATAAAATGAGGAGGTCTCAATTTCAAACAACACTTTTTAAACATAAACAAACATTGCACTTAATGATCTTAATAGCTAATAATACATTTATCATTCTTTAAAGACACAGTAGTACAAAAAGAAAGAAAAGTTGCAGGAGGGTTGGGGGGATGGGGGGGTTTGAGGGGGTTCACTGTTGAATCTCAAGACTCAAAAAGTTAAGAAACAGCGTTGAAAGAAAACTCCCTTTGGCAAACATACTCCTACACTTCCGTTTCTTTCTACATACATATTTTTCACTCTCTCTTCCCCCTTTCTGCCCTCACCCCGCTTTGAGTTATGGTTTTTGGACAGAATTATTATGTGAGCTTCAGAATGCAGAAAAGCAACAAATCACTCATGTACTCTCCTGTTACCCTGCACCTCTGGGGAATGTGCTGGTAGCAATCAAATTAGCGCAAGCCATTAAGAGATTTTACAGCTGTCGATGATGTATAGTGCAAAAAATTTATTCTTTTCTCGCTGGACTCTTTCAGAAGACTTATTGAGTGACTTCAGCGTATTATCTGACAGTGCACAGAGTTGCATATCTTTATTTAGGGCTTACACAAACAGAATCAAATATGTCAAATCCAAAACTCGTAGAATACTCCAAAACCAAAATATGCATGTTATAGGCCTAACGCTGTGTTGAGAGACAGACTGGGGTTTGATCTTGAGAACCTATCATCTCCAAGAGGAATTTAAAAATGCCAATGAACTTGGTGAATGGCACGCGCACACCAGTCTCCGCCCCATGCATACGGGTATAAAAGGAGATGGCGGCGCCCATTCATTCATCTTTTTGGGCTGAGGAACATGAGAGACATCTACCGGTCGCTGCAGCAGGCCGACGAAGCGTTGTGGCCGGAAGACGTTCCGTTTCAGTCGGTCTCTCGACGTTGTGTTGAGAGACAGACTGGGGTCCTATACGCCACGGCGCTGAGCCGTATCACGAGCTCAAGCGGAGCGACACTGACTGGACTAGCGAGTCACAAGTGAGCGCTACCACGAGAAGTAATCTTCCAGTGGGATCGGTAACTAGTAGCATACTTTGAGAGGATCGTATCGACGGCAGTCTCGGGGGCGGTGGCGTTGTTTTCTATTTTAGCGAGATAGCCGCCCGGTACCATAAGGGAACACTGGGAAGCACTGCTCTCTCTTCTGAAAGAGTGTGCTACGGAGACCACACTACCGCAAGGGGAGGTTACATGTGGAGACACTAACATGGTCTCACCAGTGGGGAGAACTACATGGGATATGATGCGCGAGCCCGAGTAGGGAGCACATGACCCAGGTGAGTGAGGAAGTCGACATATGGGACGACCCTGCAGGGGAGTCACTACGTATGGGGCAATAGTCCAAGTACAGGGGTCACCGGAATAGGGGTGACTCTACCACAACTGGACTTGGTATAACCTTGGTATAACAGACCGCTCTGCCCGGTCTACTACCAATCTTACCAATGCTTAGTGATGGATGGAATGCCTATACTTCGCCCTGTGGGGGAAGTTGGGAGGCTCAATAACACATTGACTCAACGAAGGGCGGAGAAGGCGCTTTCGCAGGCGTACGCCCACCCAGTCACTGGTCTCACCTGCTGGTAACGTGTAAGACACAGTCTGACAGTGGTTCCACACAGATATTGTAAAACCTCATGAAGGTACTGGGCATAGCCCAACCCGCAGCACTACATATGTCTGCCAGAGAGGCGCCCTGGGCCAGTGCCCACAAGGAGGCCATACTCTGTGGAGTGGGCTCTCACTGCAAGCGGGCATGGGCGATCTTGGGACCGGTATGCCAAAGTAATGGCATCCACGATCCAGTGAGCCAATATCTGTTTGGAGACAGCCCTCCCTTGTGCTGTCCCCCAAAACAGACAAAGCTGAGTTGCTCAGAGCTCCTAAAGCTCTGCGTGCAGTCCAAGCAGAGGCGCGGGGTGTGTACTGGACACAACACGGTAGAGGTTGGGTATTCCTCCCCAGGGGGAGTGCCCGCAGGCTCACCACCTGGTCCTAAAGGGAGTGGTGGGAACATTGGGCACGTACCCTAGCCGGGATCTCAGGATAGCGTGAGAATCGCCCTGCCCAACTCTAAGCACTCGTGAGAAACAGAGAATGCCTGGAGGTCCCTTACCCTCTTGATGGAGGCAAGCGTCACTAAGAGTGCCATCTTCATCGTTAAATGAGGAAGACTGGCATCTCTCAGGGGCTTGAAAGGGGCCCTACAAAGGCCCTGTAGGACCATATTAAGGTCTGAAGAGGGTACGGAACACATTCGAGGTGGATTCATCCTCCTCGTGCCCCTGAGGAACCTCGTGACCTGATGTTGCTCCAGAGACTTACCCTCCACGAGATCGTGATGAGCGGCAATAGCAGCTACATACACTTTCAGAGTGGATGGGGAGAGGTTGCTCTCGAGTCTTTTTCAGGAAGGACAACACTGACCCAATCAGGCATCTCCGTGGGTCTTCACCTCGGGAAGAGCACCAGGACGAGAAGAGGCGCCACTTAAAGGTGCAGTTTGTAACAATTTTGCAGTAAAATTGTTCAGCTGAGTACTTACAATATCTCAAATGTTTCCAACTACTTGTAAATCGTGAGAAAATCGCCATTCTAAACAGTGACACGGGGCTGTGCAGTCGACTGTCAATGGCGTCATATCCGCGTTCCCCTTTGTTACAGCCTTTACTGACGTAGAAACCGCATAACAACAGTGACGTGGACAAATGCGGAAGTTGTGTCTAGCATCTAGCTAGCCACTAACTTGTTTAAAGCAGTCACTTATTTATGGACCACAATTATTCGCAACAATTATAAAACTTTACCTCATCTGCTAACAGACATTCCCATCTGATTGATGGCCATCAGCGGTGGAGTTGAAGAGAACAGATCTCATCATTCCACGCTCCATCACAGCGTCATCAAGCCGCAGGAGCCTCTAAAAAAGTTTCAGGGGGACCGCTGGTGTCTGTCTGAACATTTCAGACAGATTACTACCGACTGTGCGCGCTAGTTGTTTAGACGTGTTGCCAGAGGGACAGAGTCGAGTTCCATACCGAGATAAGAGATGCTCTGCGCTGGGGAGAGCCTGCTCTTTTCCTGGCTGACCCGAAGGCCCAGATGGTCTAAGTGCCAAAGCACGAGGTCCCTGTGCGTGCACAACAGATCTCGCGAGTGAGCCAAGATAAGCCAATCGTCAAGATAGTTGAGTATCCACACGCCCTGTCCCCTGAGGGGAGCTAGGGCAGCCTCCACGTGTTTGGTAAAAACCCGGGGAGACAGGGCCAGACCGAAAGGTAGGACTTTGTACTGGTACGCCCACCCTTCGAACGCGAACCTTGGAACGGCCTATGTCGAGGAAGAATGGAGAAGTGGAAATACACGTCCTTCAGGTTGATTACCATGAACCAATCCTGGAGACAAACCGAAGCCAGGATGCGTTTCTGAGTCAGCATCCTGAACGGCAACCTGTGGACGTGCTTGTTCAGGGAGCGCAGGTCCAAAATGGGGCACAGCTCCCCACCTTTCTTGGGAACGATGAAGTACGGGCTGTAAAACCCGGAAGACATCTCGGCTAGAGGGACGGGCTCTATGGCACCCTTCGCCAGAGGAGCGGCGACCTCAGCCCTCAGTACGGAATTGTTCTCCCCTCGGACTGAGGTGTGGAGAATGCCCCGAACCTGAGCGGGCGTCTGGCGAACTGGATCACATAGCCGAGACGGATCATTCTCTGTAGCCACCACGACGGGCTGGTGCGCTCCCAAGCACCCAAGTACCGTGACAGAGAAACTAGAGAGACGATCTGCTTCACCGTCCCGTGGGGGGGTGGTTCGGTGGCTAGCAGAGTGGTCACCTCACGCAGGGCGCAACCCCGGGGAGGTTGACAGCTCTGCGTCTTACCTGCTTGTTGTCGCCGGCTGACGCAACGTCCAGTGGAGGTTGCGGAAGGCAGCGCAGTGTGGACTCGCCCGAGACACTGTCGTGTTGAGAGTGCTGAGGGGAGAGGAAAAAACCCAATTCTTTCTGTGAGAGAGTGGGCGCCAGGCCCTGAAAAAGGCCCGGCTTTAGTGTAGACGCAGCAGGTAGCGTCCCGTTCCGACCTGCCGGTGATGGAATGGCCGGAGGGGTCGGGCCAGATGTTACTCTCTCTGGGCTCATCCCGTAAGGGCTGCTTAGTTGTCTTCTTAGCGGACTGTTGACGGGGGGCTGAAGCCTTCCTCCGCGGGGGTCTACGTCTCTGGCGGGACGTCGACTGGGAGGGCGCCGATGCCGGATGGGCCGCTGCGGGGAGGCGGGGCTGCTGGAGGGCTTGCGATGCTTGGGAGAACTGTAAATTAAAAATAATTTAGATGTGTTATACGTTTGGAGACTACAGATGCTTGGGAAGGATTGTTAAGACGTGTGCGGTGTGGTGTTGGAAGGGGGGGGTCTGTCTGTCTGCTGGAGTTAATGTCAACGTAGACCTGTTAGACCAGTTAAGAGCACAACAGAAATGAATGTAGGTGATTGGCAGATGGTGGGGTGTATGATGGTGATCTGTTTCCATGTCATCACTTCAGTGGGAAAATGACAGTGAGAAGAATGATCATGCTTCTGTTACTCTGCTCTGACTTGTTTGTCTTGTTACATCAAGAGCCTCTGTAGTACCATCCATCAGCTCTCCACTGAACCCTCCACTCACATATGATGAACATCTCAGACACGACCACACACACCACTATACGCCAGCTCACACCAACAACACAGTTATATTAATACATTTAAACACATTAAAAAAGTATGTGTTAAAATGTGATTAAAAAAGCTCTGTTGTCACTGAAAAGTCCATTAACATTTGTATGGGTAAACTGTCCCTTTAATGGACCAAACCAAACCTACAGAGACACTAAAACGGTGTGATTTATTATTAAAAGATATATCAGGTGTTTTAAGGTGTCATACTCATCTTTTCAATATTTGTAATAAACTTCTGTCAAAGCAAACAAGATAAATAAAAATAAATAAAATGCTCCCTCTCTCTCTCTCTCTCTCTCCCCCCTTTCTCTCACTTTGCGTGTGTGAAATTAAAGATAGATCTGAAAGATCTGTGCTGACGGGTAAGTAGAGGGGTGTGATCAATGAAATATTAGTGTTGGCAGGTAAGAGCATGGGTTCTGTACTAAACATCTCTTTCTGTCTTATATTTAAGAACAATGGCACAGATTCAGACAAACTTAACATTTCTCTCTCGAGTGTTTATAGCCCAAAATAATTTGTATTGCACACTGAAGTTTGGTATTATTAAATATACTGAACACTTTTGATACAGGGCATACTCTTAAAAATAAAGGTGCTTCAAAAAAATTTTTCTCTAAATTATTTCATAAAGACCCTTTAATATCTGAAAAACTTCTTTTTTTTCTTGTTCTTTGTGGCGAAAAAAAAGGTTCTTCAGATTATAAAAAGGTAAGAAAGAAATCGTCCTTTAAAGAATCTTTGACTGAATGGTTATTTGTGGAATCAAAAATGGTTCTTTTATGGCACCGCTGTGAAGAACCTTTTAAGCACCTTTATTTTTAAGAGTGTATTTAAACTGTAGACTTTGTCTTAGAAGCTGTACAAAATATAGTCCCATACAAATATCCCTGTTTTCTTCTATGCAACAGTAGCAAAAACGATTTAATATGTTTAAGGAGGAGACCCATGTAACCAAGTCTCAATAAGGGAAGCCCATTTCTTCAGCTGGCACATGGGGAAAATCCACAAACGTGTACATTCATAGATATTTACACAAAATAATATTAATTTGATCAGATGTAAACTAATCACAATGTTATTACTTATAAAATTGACAAATTGATTTTGTAATTCAAAATGATTCTTTTAATTATTATAATGAGGCACTATTGAAAAAGTTGTTCATTTGGAACTTACTGAACGTTAACAAGCTTTTCCAATTTTCTCTGCTGTAATATTGTCAGAGCTCAGCTTCTGGCTTCATGAATACAGTTTATGTCATAAACTCATACTAACAACAAGCAGCAGAGTCTTTATAAAGAGTGTCCTATAGACATCCACACACTGAACCTTTTGCTCCCCCTAAAGCGCAATTCTGGCACACTTCAACAGCTCATATCTTAACAAATTATAAATCTACAGACTTAAACATTCACTATTAAACAGATTAATGTGAATTAACAACAACGCCGGGCAAATCCAAGTGAATAGCAAACAATACAACAAGATGATTCATGCATCTGATCTTTAGCAAATAATGTGTTAAACAGTGCAAAGCAAAGTAACCTACATGTGCAATGGTCATTCTCAGTCGACAATCAAAAACACAAGCTCTTCATCAATATCAAGCTGACAGACAGGGAGTGATAGGGAATGTGTTTCTGTGTGCGCTGAAAGAGAGAGAGGGGGGAGAGAAGACTGTGAATGCAGATATGGGCTTGGACAAACAGGACGCAGTGACACTGGGTGCAAAGGTAGAGCTGAGCGAGATAAAGGCTGCTCTTAACACGCAGATGAGATACTTGCCGGCAGACAGAGGGCATTTTGATAAGCCGAGAACACAGACACACTATGATAAGTCGGGTCATACACATAAAGACCCATATTGATCAGTATGGTCACACACATACATAGACTTCAATAATTAACATCTCTGATAGGTGAAGTTGGCATATGATTATTTAACTTAAAACTGAAATAATTACATCACTGTGAACAAGTAACTCACACAGTTTTTGTGTCCAAATATTCCTGCGCAGTGTACCATAAAAAACATTTTGGCCTAGAAATTCCACTGTAGGTTCTTTTTATACCAAGCACATAGACAGTTTCAGCGACAACAGCATAAACAAATGTTAAGGGGTCAAACTTAACTTCCGGTAGACCACTGCAAATAACTGTTGAGTAGTTTTAATGTCATTTAATACAATTAATATACTTGTACAATAAATTATTAATATAAATGAAATATAAAATAAATTGTTATATTACTAGCCAGACTGGAAGTTAAAGTGATAATTCGACCAAAAATATAAATTCTGTCATCATTTACTTAACCTTTTGTCATTTCAAACCTGTATGACTTTCTTCCGCAGAACACAAAAGAAGATATTTTGAAGAATGTTGTTATTTGGCACCCATTGACTTGCATTGGTTTTGTGTCCTTACAATAGAAGTGAATGGGGCCATTGGTGTTCGGATACCAACTTCTTTCAAAATATCTTCTTCTGTGTTCTGCTTAAGAAAGAAAGTCATGAAAGTTTGAAATGACAAGAAGGTGAGTAAATGATGATAGAATTTTCATTTTCGGGTGAACTATCACTTTGGGCCAGGCGTGTGTGTCCCTCGTTCTTGCAATATAAAAAGCTTTATCAACTAAAAATATGTATGATTTGGTCATAAATATGGCAAAATCAACTTAACATTGGGTTCAATCATTTGAAGTTATTGTGCGAGTTAGATTATTTTGTGCCATGTTTACAGTAAAGGGAAATTATGAAAATACAGAATGAAATCCTAACCCCAGAAAACGTTTCACACTGCAGTCTTTGCCTGTCGAAAATATACACAAAATCATACACACATCATCATCAAAACTGAAGCTGATCATAACACAAACAACATATCACATTCTACTTTATACAAATCAGAGAGACTGTGAATTCTCACTAATGTGATTTAATTAATGTGTCCAAGAACATAAATTAGAGGCACTGTTAATGCCAACATTTTATGAGAGTGATTGTGGAGCCAGAGGACAGCAGCCTGCAGCAATGATGACTTTAAACTATCAGATCTTTGAGGGAAGGAAGTTCACACACAAACATGACCGAGCATGAGGTAGCAGAACACTCCCAAACCTGCACAGAAGTACATTATCATGTGAACACAAACACATGCATACGAGATGCTTCTGTAATGCACCATTTGACAAAACAATCTAATTTTCAATAATTTCACAAATAATACGGAAAGACCCTTCACACACAAATGAACAAATAAGTGATTTAACATTCATTACACAATACATTTTTTCCTCAGTGAATTTGCATATCAAACAGCTCAATTGGTTTCAATTAATTATAACAAAAACAATCTTGCATTTAGTTTTTTTGGCATGTGGTCAGACGTCATATAACAAGAAATGTTTCTTCTTGGAAAGTCAACCCACCTTTTTTTATTTATGCGTATTAAACAAATAAAGCCAACATCTTTACTCAGCGTGACTAACTTCTTTCCACCCTACTCTAATCTCTCTCTCTCTATCTGTCCGGTCATATCCACCATGTTTCAAACTCATCATAAGACATGTGCCTCATTTGTGCTATTCACAGTTTGACCTTTGCACCCATGCTAGTGAAATGACCTCTCTGAAAGGTCAAGAATCATATTTTCCATTTTTTCTTTAACCAACAGGATGAGTCGCTGGGGTAAATCATTAGTGAAGGAGATTAAAGAGAGGCCATAATTTAACCAACCTGAACATCGAGTCAGTGTTAAATTTTTATGAAAAGTCATTTCAAAGGTATATTCTTCACCTGAATAATTTGTGTCATTTATGTTCTGATCCAACATCGGACTGAAAGAAGGAAATTATGAAATAAGAAAGTCAAACAATAAGAACCTAGCCTTTATAAATAGACAGCAGCAGTCATCACAAAATATTCTTACATAATTAAAGATATTTTCTGAAGCTTACCATAAATCATATTTGTTCATATGTTCATAACTGGTGTTACCATTATATTTCCCACACATTTGAAATATAAGTCCATTGCTTAATTTAAATGGTGTATTTATTAGCAATTTTATTATCTAATTGTTTTATAATAAAAATATAAATGTACTCATAAAAATAAGATTATTATTGTTTAATTTCAAATGCATTATTAACAATGCATCAGTCATACAACTAGCAGAATCCCATAAAATCTGCTGGTCAAAAGTTACAGTTTTTGTACAGTACAGTTTAACAAAATACTTCAGTGCAAAGACTTTTGCCATTTTTTACATTGATACTGGAGGATTTCTGATGAGACAGAACATTTGAACTGCTGCACGTTGTTAATGTTTTAAAAATGTGATTTTATGCAGGTCAAATTGTATTTCATATCACAGAAACAGCTCTGTAATCGAGCAAACTGCACGTTTTCACTTAGCATGGCAGCATTTGTAATACACATATGATGACACACGAACACATTTGTGTTTGTGTTTTGCGAGTGCCTCACACTAAAGGACATCTCTGGTTAATAATTATTATGGAATTTTCCAAAACATACTGTGATCCCTACCCACATTTACCCACACCATCACACACACAAATGTTTATTGGCTCTATGAAGGAAGACATACCATACACATCAATTGTGTTTATTTTAAAGCTAATTACAATGGACTTACCCCAACACACATCCCTACCCTACTCCTAGAAACAATGTTAGATTTTTAAAATAAAAAAAATAACATTACTTATTCATACATTTTGCAGTTAAGAGCATCTATGTCTCCAAATAGAGATTTTATCAAATTTTGCTGACTTCTTGAGACAATTTTGACTCCCCCAATGCACACACCTTGTTCTCAATACACAGTCACACACCCTGCCCATGTTAACAAGCCCGAAGTTCATATTCAGCTAAGGCTGCACGGACGGCTGGGGTTCATTATGTTTACAAAAGGTGATTCTGAAGGTTAAAGTCAACAATATAGTTGCCTTAGGTCCTGAAGTACATTGATATTCTGTCATCACATTTTCATGTTTTATTCAGGATTCTGTACCTGTTTGTTTTTCCTCTGGTATGAAACAAAACCTGTGCATATATGTGTTAACATTGTATTTAAGCAATAAGACACTGCTACCGGGTGCATTACTGATGCTTCATCCATAATTCAAAATCCTTAGATTTCACTGCTTCAGATTCAGAGCTAGTTAATGAAACAAGTAAATCTACACTGTTGCATTTCCATTTAAATTCCTCAATCCCATCTCTTTTCATTCTGATACAGATTTGTTTATACCTTATGTAGACGCTGTCTGTTCCAGACCAGTTCTCTGGTCACACAGAAGAATGAGAGGCGAAAATGATTGTCTCCATCAATATGTATTGGCCAACATAAAGATTTAGTTTCTCTTATTAATCATATAAATAAAATGTATTTTGGGTGCAACCTAATGTAGTCCGCTTCACGTTGGGGTCCTGAACATTAATTTTGCAATAAAAAATGTATAACTGGATGTACATTATCTCCTTCTGCACATTTTAAAGGTTTTCTGACGAAAAATGACTACAGTGTACCCTCAGGTTCTTCAGATTATAAAAAGGTAAGAAAGGGCATCGCTGTTTATTTTTAAGAGTGTAGTTTAATCCAAGAATTACAATTCATTTAATGTCAGAATCAACTGATTTAAAAAATGTTTTTGAACATGTTTGATAACAGTTCATGGCGTAGACATATATACAGTATTATACGTCAAAAAGGCCTGCACAGAACTGGTATTAGACTCAGGTAAGAGTTTGACCTCAGATGATTCAATTCACAGAGATTCAAGAGATTCTGTTCAGCTGACTCCTCTGGCTCTTGTAACACTAACAGAAAGCAAAAGTAATGTCATATGAATACAGGCAATGTTTCAGTTTCTACACAACTTTGCTTACGAAATACTGAAAGAAAGTTTTGACACGACTTTCATCATCACTTAGAATACCAAAACAATCAGAAAAATCACATCTAGTGAGAGGTTTATGCCAACCTGTATTTATCATATGGGAGACATTTTTGCAGAAAACTGCACAACACCTCATACTTTAGCTTTGAAACACATGCAAATCAGGCACGTGCAGAGGGAGATGGGGGGTAGTGGAGGGTACTTGAGCACCTGCCTCTTTGCCCCTTAATGACAAAAGTGGCCTTTTGTCAAGGCAAAAAAAGATTAGTTTTTGTGAATAAAGGCCCTTTTGTAAAGTCTTGATCAATCTAACTATTGGTCAAAAATAATTAATAATAATTTAGCCCTAAATAAAATGACCCACGTGATGACCCTCACGTTCAGACGCTTTCAGTAGTTCCAGGATACATACAGTTCGCGGCTGCCGGTAAATGGTGTTTTCAGCTGAGCAGTGTGCATGTTTACTATTAGTGTAGACCTATTTATTATTATTATAAGTTGTAGTAGCAGAATTTTAGAAGAACGCTGCGAAGAGAGCATGCACGGCTATTGTTTGTATTGCTGTGTGTAGCCTGCCCTGAACTGAAGTGATGTTAGCTGAAGCTAATGTAACTTACACAGCAATATAAACAAAGGTGCATGTTCACTTGAATCGATCTTTGCTGTTTGGGGGAGAAAAGTTTCACGGGCGTTGAGGGGTCTGGTCTTTTATGTTATTTGACTAAAACTATTAATACTTTGAAGTAGGCTTTTGAAGCACCTTTATTTTTAAGAGTGTAGAGTGCCTTCAAAACAGTTATCAAAACACTGGTAAAACAGGCTTATTCTGATTTTCTCATCCTCCGAATTATACTTATCAATGCTGTTTTTATGATCATTATCATTTTAAAAATGAATAGATTCAGAAGACTGTTAGAACAAAATTATCTACAATCTTACAATACGATATACAATATGTCACGATACAGTGGACACGTTTATTTCTAACCTTTCATGGCATTTGCTGCTGTATCAATACAGAAACATCCGTATTGATACACGTATCAGCAAGGAATGCATTACGATGTATTGCTGTATTGATGTTTTGAGCACAGCCCAATGCCTTGTTGCATGTGCCCCTTTTATACTTTGAGCACCTGCACCTTTAAAGGTCTCTGCACGGCCCTGATGCATATAGGAATATTTTAACCAGAACCTTTGGTATAAGTTGAACTGAAGCTTTTTCCACATATTTTTTTCTTGCCAGGTGCTATACTGGTATCTGAAGAAGTTATTTTCGAAGTAATTTTAGACAAGTCTGCATTCAGACTTCATTTTTCATTAATTTGATTATCAAACGAATATAACAAAATACACAAACAAAAAAAGACAATGTGCTATATTGAAACCTCAAGATCTAACTGTAACAAAGTTCAAAGTCGTAGGGAAGGAAGGAGGCGGGAACCGGCGAACATTCAATAACTTTAATAAAATAAATAAACAATAACACGGAAATAAAAGGCCGGCAGCCACCTCACAGTAGACTGCCGGACACACAAACATAAATACAACTTAACCAATGTCCAGGCCTGGTCCTCTCTCGTCATACACTCCTGTCGCTCGTCCCTTTATGCTTCCGATCTTCTCCGTGAGAGATGCGAGACTGGTGTAACGTACAGCTGACACTCATTATCACTCGCGCCACCGGCCCCGCGTCGTTCCCCCACGGCTCTCGTCCCGCCTCCCTCGTCACACTAACATTAAAGGATTCCTTTCAATCCACAGTAAAGGAACTATCAACATGTGTTTAGCTTTTTAAAAATAATGTTTAACGCAAATGCCATCTGATATTTTCCTACAGGGTTTAGAGAGAGTGACCCAAGAAAGAGGTTTGTGAATGTAAGACAAAATTGTTTCCTTTTTCATTGTAGACTGCACTGTTTCCCAATCCTGGTGCTGGGGTATGCCCGACACGACACATTTTCTTTCCCTAATGTAACACACTTAATTTAATTCATCAGTTTATTAGACTCTATCACCTGAATTGGGAGTGTCAGAAAAGGGACACATTGAAAACATTTGGTGTTAGTTTCAAATCAGCTTTAGTCTACAATCTCTGTCTCATTTTCGGTCAACAGACCTTTTACATCTATTTTTATAAACATAATTATACTTGCAGTATAACATCACCATACAATACCATATGAGGTCATGAGGTACAATGTCATGAGGTTTCTAATAACCTTTCCCTTTCCTAAACATGCTGAGCCAAATGGAAGTTTGAAAATCCTAAATGCGTACATGTGCGTGCACAGAGTAATACAAAAGCACACAAACAAAGACAAAAAACAGAAGTTGGTTGTGGTGTTGCTGGACCATGTGATATGTTTAGATGGATGGAGAACCTGGAAATGGGGAGAGAGGGACAGGAGTTCTCTCTCTTGTCCTTAAATTAAACCTAACAGGAAGAGTGAAAAGAGGCCTGCAGTAGCCGTCAGCCCTTTTCGCTTCCCCTTTCTGCTGGATGGGAGAGGCAATGCAGAGGTCCATATGGGAGGCGCGGCTACAGATCTGCTCTGACTCATCACAACTGTTCGCCTCCTATCTCTTCGGCAGTTTGATTGTTCCTCAATTTCAAATGATTTTGTTTTCATGTGATTTTATTAACAGATTAATATGCACTACCTGAACTCTATAGATTATGACGTCACAGTTGCATTTATGCGTTGATGGCAGTGATTTACAGTGCTATACATTTTATAGGCGATTATTGAAAATCAAACCCATGACTTTGCTTTTTAGTGGTTCAGCTCCAGTAGTTGAGGAATGAGATCTTATAATTAAAGAAATGAAAATTCCCTTCTTCAGCTAAACACCAACTATTAATTTTATATTAAATTGACAATGTTATCTTCTTATCTGGGGTACAGAATGTTGAAGCTCCAAAAAGCACATATTCAGTCCTGGTCAAAAGAGAGTTTTTCAAGTTTATTAAAATATATTATTAAAGATCTAATAAAAACGTGCAAATTCATACTAAACTGAAGCGCTGCTTTAAGAATTCAAGGAGGCTTGACAAAATAAACTACACACAAAACATGAGCAAAGCCGAAGAGAATGACTATAAAATATTACTACACAAGAGAACCAACAAAATAATAATAGATAAAACTATAGTCAATGTATGCTTAATTTCCTGCAACTAAATATTGTACAAATATGACCCCTGGACATCACTTTACATCCATCATTAACTGTTCAAAAGACAAAAGTGTCTTGTGTAGCAAAACTCTACATTTGTGAGAGAACACTGAATGTTTTGGGATTCAAATCTGGCAGAAGTTCGGATGAGAGTTATGAAAGTCAGAGAGGAGAGAGGGGACCAGGATGTCCTCACGTGCCACCCACAATTGTTCCTCTGGTCCGTACCCCTCCCAAGTCCATGAGATATTCTAGGCGGTCGCCTCACCACCTGGAGTCAAGGATAGTTTCCACCCAATAGATGTGCTGGGAGATGTCGAGGGATGGAGGAGGGGGCGGCTCATCCCCGGCATCAGTCTCAGTCGCAGGGGAACAGAGACAGGTTTATGGTGAGGTTTTAACAAGGAAACATGGAATGAAGGGGGTATTCTATAGTGTGGTGGGAGTTGGAGATGGTATGTGACTGGATTGATTTGGTGCAGGATGGGGAAGGGACCGATGAATTTGGGACTCAGCTTCTTGCAAGGCTGCCACAGGCGGAGGTCTTGGGTTGACAGCCACACCAGTTGTCCTGGTTGATATTGGGGGGTAGGTGAGCGTCTGGTGTAAGCATTAATCTTTTGCCTAAGGACAGCCTGCTGCAGGTGTTGGTGAGCTGAGTCCCATACCCTGTGGTATCCATGTGCTAGCACTTTAGAGGGTTCCCTGACCAGGGGAACATGGAGGGTTGGTAGCAGAGTATGCACTGAATTGGAGTTAACCCAGTAGAAGACTGACTGAGGGATTTCTATGTATACTCAGCCCAGGCGAGGTAACAGTGCCAGCCCTGCTGATGGTTGTGGCAGTAGGATCTCAGGTACCTCCAAATATCCAGGATCTTCCGCTTAGCCTGGCCGTTGGCTTGGGGGTGATATCCGGAGGTAAGGCTGACTGTAATGTTCAGGTGTTGGAAAAATGCTTTCCAGACTTGGGAAATGAATTGGGGGCCCCTGTCCGACACAATGTTCTCCGGTAGACTGTAGTTACAGAACACTTGGTTGAAAAGTGCCTCCGCAGTCATCTCCGGCCACCAGTAACGGGCAGACAGGAGCGAGAGGGTTTGCTGACTGAGCATCTGTCTTGAGCCGGGTGGTAGGTGACTGTAAACTGAAACAGTGTGAAGAACAGGGCCTACTTAGCTTGCCGGGGACTTCGACAGTGAAGGGGAGTTAAGGATCCGGGAGGCAGAGTGTGGGTGCAGAGCAGAAGGCATTCTTTAGATGATTGAAGGCATGGAGGGCTTTGGGGCTCCAGGACAGAGACTTGGACCATGTGCTAATCATGGAGGTGAGGCTATGGAACTGAAGTTTGCGATGAAATGTCTGTAGAAATGGGCAAATCCTAGGAAGCATCATAGTTCTCGGACGGTGGTGGGTTGTGGCCAGTTGTTGATGGCATCTACCTTCCCCTGGTCCATCTTGACAGAGGTATTTGTAGCCGAGGAAGTGAATGGAATTGGTATGAAACTCACATTTCTCCAACTTGTGATATAGGTGGTGGAGACGTTGAAGAACTTGGGAGATGTGATCTGACAGGTTAGGGGAGTAAATGAGGATGTCGTCTATATAAACTATAATTAACTGATTATGCATGTCTCTGAAAATTTCATTCATGAAGCTCTGAAATATGGCAGGGGCATTTACAAGTCCAAATGGCATGACGAGATACTCATAAAGTCCAGAAGGGGTTATGAAGGCTGTTTTCCACTCGTCACCGGGCTTAATGCGAATGAGGTTGTATGCACTACGGAGGTCGAGTTTGGCGAAAGCTTTGGCATTTCTGAGTTGTTCCAGAGCAGCGGGAACCAGGGGAAAGTGATAGGAGAACTTCGGGTGTGTGAGTTGAGAATCCTGTAGTCAATGCACGGTCTCAAACCTCCATCCTTTTCGCCCACGAAGAAGAAGCTGGAAGCGGCAGGGGAAGTGGATGGTCAGATGAAGTTCTGCGTCAGCGCCTCACCTACATAGTCATCCATGGCCTTCCGTTCCGGGACCGATAGGGGGTAGATCCTTCCTTTGGAGATGATGGCCCCAGGCAGCAGCTCGATGACACAGTCCCATGGACGATGAGGAGGAAGTTTGGTTGCCAGCTGTTTGGAAAACACGTCCTGGAACACCCCATATTCTTGGGGAACCTGGATGATGGGATGGATGGATGGCTGGGCTTTCCAACACGGTTGAGCTCAAGGGGACAGGACTGGAAACAGGGGTTTTGGGTGAGATCACGGTACCTGAGTGCTGGGTGACTGAGGCAGCGGGATCGGAAGGCCTCTCTCCAACGCAGGATCTAGGCAAGTGTTCCAGTCTATGTAGGGCTGATGGAGCTTCAACCAGGATCATAATAACCAAAAAGTATATTGCTTCCTCGTGCATCGCCCCCACTTGCAGGGAGATTGTAGGGAAGTGGTAGCAAACCTGACCTCGACCCAACGGCTTTCCCAGGATGTTGTGGATCCGTAGATTTTGAGAATTCCATAATGCGAGGTAGTCAGAGTGTTCAGCATGGCAAGGGAGATGAAGTTTCCTGCAGCACCAGAGTCTACAAGGGCTTTTGCTGGAACAGAGAGGTGAGAGGATGTTACTATAACATTAACGTGAGTTAAATTGAAAGAGGTAGCAGGTTGCACCGTACTCACCGTGGGTCGGGCCGGGCAGACTGGGCAGGTTGCTATCACATGACCAGCTCCCCCACAATAGAGACTCGTTCCTCACGAGATAGGCGAGACTGGTCGACATACATGGGTTCTGGGTCTGGAGGGTTCAGGGGTGCTTTAATGGGGTTCCACGGAGGAGATGCAGCGGGCTTCGATGAGGGAACTGCAGCGAGTCGTTGAGAGAGAAGGATGGAGTATTGGATGAGATTCTCCAGCCCTATCGTGTTGTTGTAGATGGCTAGGTGGGTCCGGATGGTGACATCCAGACCCTGACGAAAGACAATGATAAGGGCGGTCTCATTCCAGCCACAGTTGGCAGCGAGAGTCCGAAGCTGGATGCCGTATTCCGCAACCGATGATCACCCCTGCTTCAACCGGAGCAGCTGGTCTTGCACGGAGAGAAGATTTGCAGACTGACCAAACACCTCTTTAAAGTGCCAGAGAAATGCCGAAAGGGTAGCCCTGAGAGGTTCGCCGGCTTCCCAGATGTTCCTTGCCGAACTGAGGGCTTTACCGATCAGCAGGGAGATGACATACACGATCTTGGCTTTGTCAGTTGGGAACAGATTCGGCTGCATCTCGAAGAAGAGCTGGCATTGGAGGACAAACCCGCTGCATTCCTCCGCATTGCCGGAGTATTGGCTGGGTGCGCCCATGGGACTGGCAGATGGCACATGAGAAGAGGCAGGAGAGGGGAGTTGAGTGCAGAGTAATCTGACCAGTTCGGAGAAGGGGTCCGGAGATGGTGATGGTAAAGGAGTGGTCATCGTAGTTCGAGGTCGAGTCTTCTGTAACAATTACAGGCAGTAGGGTTGAACGGTGTACCGGTGCTACGGTAGCATCGTGATGCTAAAGCTTCAAAATACCCACGATGCCACTGTATTTTTGAAAAGGTAGTACCGTAGTTAATGTTGCATATGCGCATTAATATTTATTTGAACACTTACATCTGCCTTTTTGCGGTGTTTAACTCCAAAATGAATGTGTGATTTGAATGTCTCGGACGAGTTAATGATTCAAATTGGCGATTTGAACGAGTTGTTTAAATGATTCACTAACTCAGTGGAAAATTGACGCCACCTACTGGCCGTTGTAGTTCTGCATTTAAAGTAAGCCTAATATTTCCCTTTATAAAGACTGCTGTATCAATTAAATTTGTCCAACATTTGAATTAGTTCCTAAGTGAAAAATGATCTAGTGTACTTTAGTATTTACTACAGTAAACTACTAAAACTCATAGATACTAGTGTTTTTGAGTCTTATCATAGTAAATACTTAAGTATACTACAGTATTTATAGTATTTACAAATGACTAAATGTAAATGTATTTGCTACAATTTATACAATTACTACAGTTAATACAACAACATATTCTAGTGCAAAGTATAATACAGTTTACTACAGTAAATACAAAATGTTTAATCTAAATCTGTGTTTTTTGTATAAATTTGAATTATATGGCACAGCATCGTGATACTACTTGGTATCGAGATACTTCAGCTGGTATAGTATCGTAAGACATGTTTATGGTACAGTGACAACCCTAACAGGCAGAGGGATGATGCCACAAGGAGAGCTGGAGTTGACTGGTTTATTGCAGGAAGAACAGGTGCAAAGAAGACAGGTGAAACAATCCAGGTAACAGGTAACATCCACGTGTGAGTAAATAGATGACAGGTAAGTACAAATAACAGGTAAGTACAAATATCCTCAACAAGACAATAACATGATGGTATTTTTAAAAGAAATTATTTGTTTCTGTTCAACTGAAATAAAGAAGTCACATACATCTGGAATGTTAAGAGGGTGAGTAAATTATAAAAACATTTTCATTATTTAGGGGAACTATCCTATTAAAGGTATTTATACAATGAGCATGTATACATAATTCAGGACACACCTGAACCAGTAACATAGCACTTAATTTCTATTGCTGTTCAATCCTTTCCATAGTTATATAAAAAAATAAAAGAATACAATTTTAGTATAACAATGTACTTGCACAAAACCATCTGCTCAATGAATAAATGTAATGTAAATAAAATGTATACAAAATTAAATGGTCATGTTAAGCAGGATCAGCTGAACATAAATAGAGCAGATCACTACAACAATCTGCAACACAGGTGAACAAGCATTTTTCTCTTTCATTTTTTTACAATTAGTATACATGTAATTCTGGGCTTTTTAACGTTAAATGTATACATGTTGTAATATTCTTGAAGTGCAGTTATTAGATTGCAGTGTGTGTAAATGATCATCACTACAGCTCAGCAAACCAATGCACCACCTCACGGAAGGGGGCTTCCTCATTTCACATGAAGTTTTACGTATTTCGAAAGACATGAGCGTAATCCTGTTGTCCCCAGAACAAACAGTACCAACAGATCTCCATTCAGTGATGTCATATCCATGTGTGTCTGATTGATAAAACGCATCAGAAACGTGCTGTCCTTCCCCTCTGCAGATGGACAGTGTGCTACAAAGTAATTGACGGGGGGAGAAGAAAGAGGAAACTTACCAGAAGAAAGGAAGGGGAGGAGTGGGACTGTCGGGAAGTGCACTATTTTGTGTATATATGTATATGTGTGTGTGTACATGTGCGGTGGGACAACAGGGTGACAGAGACCACAGACCTCCAGCAATAGATGGCATCTGGGGTAGTGTGATTACCTCAACAGATATAAAAAAAACATACGTACCGCTAACTTCCTATAAGCTTTGCCCCGTACTGAATTTGCCAGATAGCACAACACACACAATGATGTGCACACACACACCTGACAGAAGCACAGTCGTATTCTAGAGATATGAATCATTCATGCATATTCTTAAGAAGACGAACAGAGTCTTCAAAAACACGGCATGATACCAAGTGTTTCTGCTTTGCTTTAGCAACATCGTGCACACATGCATGACATATATAATAAAGCTTCAAACACTTGAGGAAATTACAGAAAGGCTTTGTCCGTTATTAGGGAACTTCCCCCAGCTTTCACCAGGCCTATGATATACACTAGAAGACATGCAGAAGAGGTACCTTCACCCACATCCAACTGTACACAAGTTCAAATCTCTGCCCACTTATCACCCACTAACTGAAAATTTCTCTCATTGTGCAATCACCCAGATCCAACACCGGATCCTGTTAGAGTAGTTTTAAAAGCTTCTATGCGTTCTAGAAATGTGGCAGATCCTTCACTCTGTTGTGACATCACTCGAGAGTTCTAGTTCTTTTTTTTTAATTGGCTTTTATGAGAAAGCACTCTGTGGGACATGATGCAACGTGTACGTTCACCAGAAAGAATATCCTAACCTGAGCAATATGTCCTTACTGCACAACATGTACAGAAATGATACAATTACACAATATAGCTCACAAATCTCTGTCCTAAGCAAATGTAAATTATTTCTGCAACATTTTGGGTTTCTTTGTCCTATATGCAGGTCACTCCCTGCATGGCTTTATATTACTGGAAAGCATAGTGTGGAGCAAGCCAATTTGGGCGTGCAATAAAAGTTTTCATTTGATTTTGAAATTGAGAAGACATCCTTGGTGTCTACAGTGCATGTCAGCAAATGCTACCCCAAATTTTGGTGTTAAGAAAGTGTCATGAATTAGGACAGAACCCAAGCGCAGGCAGACACGGGGTAACAAAGAGACTTTAATAAATAAAACCAAAACCCACAATGGGGCAAAACAGAGAATCTTAATACAAGAACAAACAAAAACTTCCCACAAGAGGGACAAAACAAACTAGGTGAAAATAAGACATGGTACTGTCACGACCCTGTCCACAAGACACGAGAAATCAGAATAGGAAGGACAGGATCCTGACAGAAAGTCTATGTTTAGCATGCAGTTTATTGAAATGTTTAGATTATACAGTGCGTTTTGATACATGCTCACATAATTTCTCAGTGAGATTAATGATAGCAAGATATTTAATATAAATGATAGCAAGATATTTTTGGCTTGCTATCTGTGATGGACTTAACTTTTCCTCTCCCCCAGACTGCTCTATTAAAAAATATATTGTATTTAATAAAAAATAGAAATAAACAAAAACAGAGGAGGGGATTGAAGTTTGCGGTCACACAGAGGGTGTTAGGATTGAAAGGATTAGACAAACTTTTTTATTCAATCAATAAAAATTATATAGAATTTTTTTATAGTACCACTTTATTTTGCACAAACATGTTTTTTCCAACCATTATGGCCATCTGCAGACTCATCGACTAACACATTATATGAGATGCATTTCTCACCCACGTTATTCATATTAAAGTGTGACAAGCCTTTGACAAATGCTTTTTCTGCCATAAAAAACACATTTAACAACAAACACACTAAAATACACTCTTAAAAAAATAAAGGTGCTTCGTGATGCCATAGAAGAACCTTTTTTGACTAAATGGTTCCATAAAGAACCTTTAACATCCAAATACATTTTTTGTTTCACTCAAGATTCTTTGTGGCGAGAAAGGTTCTTCAGATTATAAAAAGGTAAGAAAGAGATGGTTCTTTGTGGAACCAAAATGGTTCTTCTATAGCATCGCTGTAAAAACACTTTAATAAAACAACTTTATTTTCAAGAGTGTATTAAATATACTAGAATTTAACACACAAAATAGCTCCCTTACACAAATAAAATATATTTTCCTATATCCTATAAATATATTAAATAATTCAATATTTTAAATACAGAATAAAACATTATTAATATATCACAATATTACACTATTTAGAGTAATAAATAAGGAATGGCTGCTTTTCATACAGCGTACTGAAAAATATAAGCACTTGGTTGCAACATATGGAAATGTATAGTTAATATATGGCATTATATTTTCCAGTGTATTACTTCTGTTTCATGCAAAGAATTCAAAGACAAGCCTAGAATGGATTTTTTTGAGCAAGGTGTGAATAATACTATAGTTGCTTTTAGCCTCCCTGAGTTCAGTTTTTGTCATGTAGTGATAATTCAAAGGTCCCTTTTACTTCACTATTATTGTGGTTTGTGTGTTCATGTCTTTATGTGTCTAGTTAAATATTTAAAATGAATGTTTTAAAGTTGACAAGCTATGCTTGTATAAAAAAGTAATTTTGTGTATTTTAAAAATGAGGTAGGCCCTATATGTAGTAACTCAAGTAAAGAATATTGCTCTGTATATTTATTCCGTTAGTAAATCAAACCACATTTTAAAGTAATTGCTAGTCCTTCCAATATCATAAATGACAACTGCGTATACCATGGATTTGAGGAAGCAAACATACTAATAAAAAAAATGCAAAACTTAAACGCACCAAGCCCCTTCTAAATAAAAGTGTCTGACAAATGTATAAATGTAACATTGTGTCCACTTCTAGATGTTTAAGACTTTTGTTAAAAGTCATGTTTCAGAGTTACACTGAAATCTACACTAAAGTCATTCTAAGATATGAGGCTAAAAATTATGATTATAACTTTGATTTTTCTTAAGCCAGAAATGCAGAGGTGTAAAGAGTACCTGAAAACCATACTTAAGTAAAAGTACAGATACCTTGCAGCGAAAATTACTCCATTACAAGTTACAAGTCACCAATTTCAAAACGACTTGAGTAAAAGTCTTCGAGTATCTGATTTGAACAGTACTTGAGTATTTTACTCATACTGAATGTAGGCTCAAAGCACTAGTCCTCAACACTTAAGAGACATGTCAGTGAAAAACAGTTGATTCGTGAGGAGAGCAATCGCATTTATTTTCTTAAATCATAATAAGACTGAACACCTCAAAATTGCAACAAATCATGGCCGACACCATAACCTACATCTATTACAAACACCCAAGTCTTTTAAGCTCAAGTGCTCATAAGTAAACCAAACTCCTTCAAAAAGGTCTCTTCAATATAACGGATAAATAAAATAATGTTAAGTAAAGTCAAAGCCTATTTGCACTGGACATGCTGGTTTGGCCTCATCGCCAGCTGCAGTCATGTCCTCATTTCACATATAAACTGCCAGCGATTGACAACTACCTGATACTGCACTCGTATTAGAATAAAGAAGCCATGTTGACAAGTTTTAGTAAGTTAGGGCAAAATCCACAAGATTATAGCACCTTCAATGCCCTGTAAATGGCAATATGAATGATTCTGTAGCAAAAATAAACTGCTGCAAAAAAAAGATAGGTGCCAAAATGTAATTTGTCATTACACATGTAGTGGAGTCAAGAGTACATGTACTTGTTCAAAAATGTAGTCAAGTAGAGAGTAAAAGTAGCTAATATCTTTAATACTCGGTACAACTACAAAGTAGCCAAAAAGATACTTAAGTATAGTAACTAATTACATTTACTCCAATACTTTACATCACTGCAGAAATGAAACTCAGGTTTAAATTTTTTACAGTGAAGATCATCTTAGGAAACTTTCCTCTTTGAACAGATTCCTTGCAAAACTGTAGAAATGTGATTTTTCTAATGGAACTGAAGATTTTGCTTCGTCTGCATCATAATTGCACGATAAGATCTCTGACTCACTCGCTAAGTCACGTTTTTATTTGGACAACAGCAACAAGGTTCTAACCTCACAGTTCAGCCCCACCTAAGCCAATCAGATAACAGAGCCAAATCAAACCCCACAAAAATCAGATAATGCAACAGATTGTAAACACAAACTGTGGTTTATTCTCTCCTACATGCTCTTCACTAAGCAGTTCCAACAACAATGGCCTAAGATGTTTACAAGAGGAGAACAGAAAAGAGTGCAGAAAAGGTTTTTACTCAAAAGATGATGTGCTTGTTTTGGGGAAAATCTGTCTTTGACAACAATGAATTGCTGAATTGAAGAGGTGGACTAAAGACCGAGTTAAATGAGTGAATTTGCAGCAAAACCATATAATACGGTAAATCAGCATGATCCTGGTTCAGACTAAACCTTGTATGGTTCTGTTTATAGATAAAAAAGAATGTATACCTTGTGTAGGCCGATAAGACATACTACCACAGAAAACTGTGGTTTCAACAGAAAGAACAGCAATAAAGACAGTTGAAAACCGCTGCACATTAAGTCCCTTCTCAAGAGATATTTCTTACTGTATCTTTAAATAAACAAGAAAACAACTTTGTCTTTGACCCCACCCATATAGTCCAGAGGTAACAACTGTGTCTCACTCTCACTAGATGTTTTTCTCACGCACACACACAGAATGAAAACATCACCCTATCATGGGACATAAACTTTTTTGGAAAACACCAATCATTCTTACTCATGTTAAAAATGAATTCTTCCCTTCTTGTCTTCTGTCTTTCAAACATGAAAGTTTGTGTCCAGAGTTTCTTTTTTTTAGTTAAAACAGACAATGTAACTTAATGCAGAATGAACTAAAGCCGGCTGCACATAAACATTCAAATATTTTGACATATACAGACACCTCCAAATTCCATAACATTAGACTTCTTTGAATCTGAACAATGATGAAGAAAGAAAACAGACAGTCCAAAAAAATCCACAAAATGGTTCTCTTTGTCTTTTTGTAAACGTATACACAGGCATGAAAGTGTATCCCAAAAATGTCTGTTATAAGTTAAAATGCCTGAAGCGAACTGAACTCTGCTCCATTTTGGTTTTATAGGTTATCACTTTGTGTGTGTGTGCGTGTGTGTGTGTGTGTGTGCGTGTGTGCGTGTGCGTGTGTGCGTGTGCGTGTGCGTGTGCGTGTGTGTATGCGTGCGCGCGTGTTCATGTTTGTATATCCCGGTGGGGACCTAAACCTGAATACACACCAACACATGAAGACTCGTGTCATGATTTCTTCTTCTTTTTTCATGATAAGTAATTAGAGAATGTGTTTGTATTCATATTTTAACCAATATTAAATAATGTTAAATAATCTCGATTTTCGATTAGACATTCTTTGTACGAAAAAAAACTAGCTTCCACATAAATTTGATTAAAAATGTGACATTTTACATGCTAAAACACACACACCCATGATCAAATACAACACTTTTGTTGGCCAGATCATGAACAGAATGTTTGCACTATTCCTGCAACACCTAGGAAAACCTTTCTAACTCTTTAGAAAAAGAACAAAGAGCAGCATACCCATCTCACCCAAGTAAATATAACCTGACCCTTACCCCGCCTCTCTTTATAGAGAAATAATGAACATCATAGCATGCAGTACACATGTGCTATATGGGTTTGGAATTGGAAGAAGTGTTACTCAAAGGAAAACTAGGCCTATGGTACACAAACATATACCAAACCGTTTCCATATGTTGAAATGAATAGAAATGTTTTGCTTGCTTATATTTTTTCCTTATTAGATTAGGATGTTGTTCAGGGACTGGCCATTTTTGCTACTATTCATGTAAGCTTTAAACTGAACAAATGTACACATATAGAAAATACTAATAAAAACAATAACGATAAAAAAATGAATTACTTCGTTTGTA
This sequence comes from Triplophysa rosa, assembly GCF_024868665.1. NCBI lineage: Eukaryota > Metazoa > Chordata > Actinopteri > Cypriniformes > Nemacheilidae > Triplophysa > Triplophysa rosa. The sequence goes on from NC_079890.1 coordinate 21,986,886, forward strand.
ACCATTTGTACACCATTTGTAACTACATTTGTAAACCACAAATGTTCATTGTATAGTTAAGTCCACTGTACATCAAGCACTAAAATGTGCAGAAAGTAAAAATGTGCAGGTGATATTTTACAGGGATAGTTTTTGTGAAAATCAAAACAAGATATTTCAAGAAATGTCTCTGTGGATTTGTGTCCCTACAATGGAAGTCAATAGGGCACAATGTTGTTTGGTTACCAATGTCCTTTAAAATATCTTCTTTTGTGTTCTGCAGAAGAAAGACATACAGGTTTGAAATGACAAGAGGGTGAGTAAATGATGAATCAGTTTTCATCATTGGGTGAACTCTTCCAATTTGGGTGAAGTTGTGAACTTGATATGACCCCTAAAAATGACTTTTAGCTATTCAGGTCAACTAAATATACAAACATCAGTTAATTTGGATGCTAGCTTATGAAGCACGATTTATAGGTTACCTGATAAAACATTTTTACAGTTGTGAAGGAAAGGCTAGGAAGAAACACTCGCAATTTCCCCTCCTGTATATCTTTGGCAGAAAAGAATTGGAATTTGTTTGTACACAGCAGGAAAATAATGTTTCTTCCCAGAGTATTTGTGGTCAGTGTTTATTGGTCTCAGGCCACTTGTAAGAAACGCAGTGACTGGAAACAGCTGTTAGTGAGAATATGATGCCTCCATAGAATCATTCAAAGGACAAATGATGAGCCAGAAGAGGCACTTCAAGGCTGTGTTTTTGGTTATCTAAAATCTGTTCATAGTAAAGCGAAATTCTCACTGTTAGAATTATAGATAACGCAGAGGTGTTTGGACGATAAGGATAGTGTATGAGAAACTGATATTCTGTACACATTTTATGATTTCATTAGGTGAGAAGGTGTGCTTTTTGGATAGAACGGATGCTCCGGAACAAGAACAAAAGTCTTACTGGAGTGCATTTGTATTTTATTTGCTATGTTATGTAATTTCAAACTACAAAATGATAATAAGTATTGGATTTAAATGTTTTTCTGTGTGTGTGTGTGTGTGTGTGTGGTGTGTGTCGATGTGCTTGTGTGCTTGATACAAGATGCACGGCAGTACTGCGTGCTGTGCGTCGTGCGTGCGATGTCGGTGTGGTGTGTTTGTGTTGCTGTGCGGTTGTTGTTACACTTAATTTGTCATGGTCCTGTAACAAGTGTGGGAATCTGCGTGTTTGTACCTGCGGTGATAGTGTGCATGATTGTGTGTGTGGGTTATGTAAGACTGTACTCTGAGGAAGTTGCTGGTTAAGAAGATGTGGGGCAGAAAGAGGAAGCACTGTGTGTTTATCAGTCTCCACACTTCCTGTGGCCGAGGGGGCAGGGCCTGGCCCCAGTGCTGTGGTTACCGAGCACCTATCTTCATCAGCAACAGTGTGACTGAGTGACCAAGCGTCTGTTACCAAGAGATGCAGCCTTATCTCAGTCCAAATCTCCCGCACCGGAGGTTAAATAACAGGAGCATAACAGCGGAAATACACACACCTGGCTGCACATTTACACACACACACACACACACACACACGCACACACACACACACACACACATCCCCATTATACTCTCAATGACAGACAAAGACATACAAAACATACATAAAACATACTAGTATTCTAATAAGCTAATAAACAATAGTGCCGTGTTGAGAATTGGAAAATATTATTTAACTATTATTTATTTATTAATAATAAATAAATAAGATATTTCAGCAATCAAGTCAATGTCAGTACTTGTATGACCGCTGGTAGTTGAGAAAGCAGTTAGTGTCCATGTTGCAGCATCTTCTGTTGGGACAGAGAAGAGAGAGAAAGATGTTAGGGGGATTTTGTTCAACACATAATGTCCCTGGCCCAATGGCAATTCAAAAGATAGGTTACCAAATATTTAATTTTTGTCATCATTTATTCACTCTCATGTCATTCCAAACCTGTATAAGCTTCTTTCTTCTGCAGAACACAGAAGAAGATATTTTGAAGAACGCTGGTAACCAAACAACATTGACCCCCATTGTATGGACATAAAACCACTGAGACATGTCTCAAAATATATACAGGTTTGAACCACATAAGGCTTAGTAAAAGATGACAGAATTGTGGGATAATTATCCCTTTAAATCTGTCAAGGTTGACAATCTAAAGCTTCTGTGACCCCATGCGCTCAAAAACAACAACATTTTTTATTAGTTTGTCTCTTAAAAATGTGATGTTCAAATGTGTCATACCGAAGAAAAACTGATAAATCATGAAAAGGTACACCACTTCTTGACAGTTTGAAAGAACACATTGACAATCACATGACTCTGGTATCATTTACAGGCCGACATATCAAATGACAACAGAAGAAGACGAACAAGTTTACTGGTGTATTCTCTCCTGTCACAGACCTATGGGCTGAACCCAAGCGTAACTATTCGTTGTTAAACAAGATCAATCACATGTAATACTTCAGCTGAGTTTAGGCCTCAGTTAAATTAGGATATTTATGACGTTTTTAAAAACTTTACAGAGAAACATTACTGGTGTGCATCTTGAGACAAGACACCTCTAACATTTATATTTGCCTGGGACTACAGAAATGCATTTATTAGGCAGTATTTTTATTACAAAAAGAAAAAAAACACAATTTAAACACTATTATCACTTCAACTGTTTTGTGTAAACAAATGCTGTCTAAAGATTGATAAATGGAGATAAAAGGGCTGTTTTCTGGTAAGCAAGTTCGACCAGACAAACGGCTGGCACGCAGATAATGACAGGACAGGGAACAAAGTGCATTTCTAAAGTGTTTGTTAAACGCTGCTCTCTCTAAGAATAATACACAGGGTTGATATTCTGCACTCTACGGATGCAGTTAAGAGTCACACTTAAACTTCTCAGAAAAGCAAAATAGCCACTCTCAAAGGCAAATTCTCCGTCTATCTCCTATGTAAATTATATTTATGTTTATGTTGCTGTATCTTTATAGTGAGATGAAGCATACTTTATTCATAATCATGAGCGCAGACGGCAACAAAGTCAATAGTTAAATCCCTCTGAGTCACTTCCTACACACCTACTACATCTTTAAAGAAAACACTCTAAAGACCTTTATCTCATTATTAACTCATGACTCAATATTCAAAACAGGCCTTTGACAACTGGTGACTTTTAAAAGGACTATTTACCCTGTACCTTTGCATACACTAGATGTGATGTGATCTTAAGTCCCAGTGAAATTAAAAATGACAATTCTTATTTTTTCATGAAATATTGCAGCGTTTATAGTAAATAGCTTATCAATGTGGGTAATTTTCTTTTTAAAATACATGTACCCTCATGTATATGCAGTTAAATTCTGAAAATGCACTTCCGCCCTGAAATTACTATCCATCTGAAATGATGTAAATTAGACGGCTTGGCCAGAGCATCCGTTAACTCCTCCCCTTCAACTGTCAGTCTGCTGCCAGCTTCATTTCAAAATCAATGCAACAGCTGTTTTTACACATCCAATCAATTCGCAGTGAAAAACGCAAGCCACGCCCACTAATTTTCTCCTTTGAAATTCCTTTTCACTCGGAAATGTGTCAGAATACAGAAGTAAAAACTATAGCAACTTCCGGTTCACGTGGACTTTAAATCAGCTCTCATGACTAAATGCTCTGATATCAACCCATTTATGTCAACAATAAAGTAAATAGTAAAACAGTGGATCCTTTTAACCACTAAATTTAACCAGTTTAAGTTATTATTCAATATAATACTAAATTTTAACTATAACATCTCATTATTTAGCTGTAATGGTATCTGTCCCAACATGACAGTATTATAATCTCTAGTTGGCAAATTTAATAGACATTTGCAGGTAACATACACAAATGTTGTTCTATTTAGAATAATTCTGTAGTCTAGACATCTAATCCAGTCTAACCTGTCTCACTCCTCACAAAACAGATCAAGAAAACTGAGGATCAGGGAGTGTTTGTTTTGGCATTGTTGTGTTTCTGTCACAATTACTATGGACTAGTGTTTTTTCAATTATTTTGCTTCACTTTTTGCAGAGAGATAGAGATTCAGGTAAACAACATATATGTAAAGGTCAGGCGTGGATTAACGCACAGGCTTGCCTAGGCTGCAGCCTAGGGGCCCCACCTGTAGCCTAGGGGCTCCACCTGTTTAGGGGCTTCTGATTGGCCAGAATCTTTTTATTTAAAATTTATGTCAGCGTGAAAACAAAAAATAGACCCTCATTGGCCCATAAGAAATAAAACAAAAAATAAGCTGGTGATTGGATAGATGCAACATTTGGGTCACATCTGTCTAATCAGCTGCTGGTGAAATCATGTCAATAATTTTCATTTACATCATGGTATTGCTAGACGGCATAGGGGCAAAATGTCAGAAAGAAAGTACAATAGTGGAGCACAAAAAAGGAAAATACAAAGGTTAAAAGATCAACGTGACCAAGATAGCAGCAGAAGTACTGGCAGCTCGCATTGGCTAACATCGATGCTGCGGTTGAAACAACTGCAGCGGGATCCTTTGCTGTTGCAGCAGTTGGCTCATCATGTCATCGAGAGGGTTAGGTATCATTTGTTTTTTTCCGATACCGGTGCCACATCGATACTTTTAAAACGGTACCGGTGCCTAAATCGATACTTTTAAAAAAGAGCCACAAAACACCAGTGGATGACATTAAACAACAAAATGTTCAATTAAAAATATTTATTAAGTAATAAAAATACACAAATTCACAATTAAAGTGAATGTGAAATGAGCATGTACACTAACATTGCGAGAAAGATGTTATAGTGTTTACTGTTTACCTTCTTTACCCTCCAGCTACAACTAAATGCTAGCCATAGTTGTATTAAATATGGGCAGAAAATGCGTTGAATATATCAACAGATTAAGTCCATTTACATTATATGTGCATTATTTTAAAAACAGACAGTATGTATAATTAATAATTATAATTATATGCCTATACATGCAGTCAGAGTAAAAAGCTTGACAGACTGCATGTCTAGAGATCAGACTGACAGATGCTATAAGGTTTTAGCACTTTCACTGCTGTGTCTCGATTGTCTTTCTTGTCAAATGCGTAACAGTGTTGAGAACGAGCTCCACGGCACGCGCTCCACTGATTTTAAAGGCGCGCAACAGTTTTATTGTGATCGCTTGCATTACAGACGCATCATATGCGTTTCGAATTAACGTTAGTTTCACTTTAACTTCAACCGCCGCATAAGGCAAGTTTTAAAGAACGTTGATGAATGCTGAAACTTACAGTTAAAACTGTCTTTCACTATGATGAATCCACGGGTCATGCATGTTCCGATCCGTGGGGCGCGCGCGATCCCTGAGGATCACAGATCATTCACGATCCGTTTAACCATAAGAGATGTGTTGGATTTGTATTATCTGAGGTTTCCAACTTTCGTTCACGTTAATGAGGGCAAATGTCTCAATCGATGGCTCAGTCAGCATTTAAGTGGCACCGAAATCTGCGTTTTGATTCGGTCCAGTTACATACCGGATACACAGGTACCGGAGCCATATTGGCACCGGGTTTCGGTACACAACCCTAGTCATCGGTGATATTTCAGGGAGTTATTCCACAATGACACGCATATTATACGGATTGGTTTTTAATTATGGCTTTGTTTTATACACAGTTTATGTAATGCACAGTGGTTTGTGTCTCAGTAAAAAGCCACCGAGGCGTTTTTAGGGGCCGTTCATATTTCGCGTATAAAACTGGAGCTTGCGCTCTCCTGGTGTTTGCCATTGCTAGGAAACCATGAATGTAGAGGAAACACTGCAGTACAGTTGAGTGCACAGGGGAGGGGCCAGGGGGGCTGAAGCCCCTGCCCCTTTTGTCAAAATGTAAATGTGCCCTTCTGGTTATACTTAAAAACATTATATTAATTATAAAAGTGATAATTATACTAGATAACAATAGCTTTCTATCATCGCAATATATATATATATATTTATTTATGATCAAATTTGCGCCGGGGGTAGAGCAGTAGGCGGAGGTTCTTTACGGGGCTGCGCGTGCAACTGCTCCGTGTCTCTAGTTACTTTCTTCACAGGAACAGCAGCAGCAGGTAGCACAGAAGAAATGTATTTTCCATACCGTTGTAGCTAATGCGGCAGCATGCAGGTTATGGTCAGGTAACCATCACAATGGTTACCATTAAAATATCACTATGAACCAGTTTTTTCATGGAGATCATTACAAAATTCCTTTCTGTAGTGTGTTTTGGGCATTATTTCAATAGGATTAATCTGCCAGAAAACACCCCACCAATAGAATCCATCACATACTGCACCAGTAGACACACTGTAAAAAAATTCAAGTTGTTTCAACGAATTATTATTTAGTAACTAGTAACTGTTACATTCACTCAACTTCTGTCCCCAAAGTGTTACTTGAATTGTTATTTTTTAGTTGGCCCAAACTTGACTCAAATATTAAAAAGTATGCTAGCTCAAGTAGTTTTATAGTTCATTCAGCTAAAGTTTTTTTTAATTCGTTTAATATTTGAAAACAAACAGCAAAGATTCTGTCAACTAAAATGTAAGTATTTACCCCACGTTTTATCTGTTACTTCAATTAATTCTTATTATTTGGGAATTTTAACTAGAAAAACCTGTGGAACTAGTTATAAATAATTGCACATTGGGGTTGTTACCAAAAAATATTAACTGGAATATTTCAAGTCACAAAAAAGTAAACCATACAAACAAATAAACCAAGACTTAGCTTTTAATTCATAACAATAACTTCTCATATAGACTAAACATACATGATTAAGTGCTCCTGTTGAAGGACATTGCATTTGAAATACAACACCAAACTTATTAGCTGAACTACAAAAAAAGCTATTTGCCTTAGCCCATTGAAAAAAAAACGACGCAAAACATAGGTATTTTCAGTTTGTGAATTCCTGTGGAGAAAATCACTTGTTCCCCTTCATAGATGCATGGCTATATCTGTAGTCTGCAATAAAGAAAACATAGGTTAAAATATACAAATGAATTTATTTGAGAACAGAGGGCATGTGTGCCTCATCTACGTTATAGGCTTGTTAGTATAGCATTTAACTCCTCTTGACTATCACCTCTTCTGGATTGATACATCCTGATCAGATCTTTAGCACGGACTTCCAAGGTTTTGTGGAAAGTTGAGTGCTGATTCTTCCAGTGATTCTTTTAAAATCTGCATAGACCTGGAAATAACATTGGAAAACAGAGGAAAACATCAAGGAATAATTCACAAGTTCTCAAATAAACTACTCAACCTCATGCCATCTTAGTTGAATAAACTGTGCCGGCAAAAACAGCCCACGTTACCATAATATAACTTATTACTATTTTTAACAATAAGTTTAATAGATTTCAGTCAGTCACATCGAAATGGAGCACCATACAGCAACATAAAGTACACAACTTGGCTTATGAGTATGGAAGCCCAAATCCTGCCAAAATTAAAAATAAATAAATGCAAAAATAAATCTGTGAAGAAATGTAAAAAAGCGAAAATAAATAAATAAATACAAATAAAAATGAATGAAAAAAAATGATATTTAAACGTATATTATTTATTTAAACATTTATTTATTTGTACATTTTTGTATTTCTTTAATGCATTTATGTTAATATATATGTATTTCCACATTTTTAAAATTTCACATTTATTTATTTTCAGCACAATTTAACCATGGTGTTGCTACAGTATAACCAGAGTTAACCATGGTTTTTGTAGTGGAACTGTAATCATACAAATCTGCCAAAAAAACATGATTTCTACACTTACACATTGATTTCCTCAAGGGCTTTTAAATCCTACTATAGTAAATACTATAGTACACTACAGTATATGTTACTGTAACATATACTGTAGTATGCTGCAGTTTACTATAGTAAATGCTGTAATATACTATATTATTGTTTCATTTGGTCACACTCATCTCATGCATGTCATTTTGTCAAAGCACAAGATGTTACTATGGCCTTAGTGTTTGCCTGTGGCCTACAGCAGCACTCTGTGCTTGACTGCCATGTCTGAAGCAAGACATTCCCCCTCATTACCATATGGAAATGTAGAAATAAATAAATGTGAAAATAAATAAATGTGAAAATGTAAAAATGTGGAAATACATATACATTAGCATAAATGCATAAAAGAAATACAAAAATGTACAAAAAATACTATACATTTAAATGTCAATGTTTTAATTATTTTTTGTTATTTTTAGAAAATTAATTTCTGTATTTATTTATTTATATTCGCTTTTTTAAAATTCTTCATGGATTTATTTTTGTATTTATTTATTTTTCATTTTGGAAGGATTGGGCTTCCATATATGAGAGAAAAAGCACATGCATATCTTAACTTTAAAAAAATATACATCATACAACAAGCCAAAATTACATTTAAAACCTTCATTATACAGATTAAAACATTGCGTGTTAGCAGGGTGAAAGACTTTGTTCCATTGACTAAAATTTAATTTCCGTCAGACATACAACGTAAACACTTTAGTTAGGCCTAACGTTATATCTTAACTATAAGCTTTACTTCCCCTCGGACCAGGGGCGTAGCCAGAACTTTTTTTAGAAGTGGCCAGACCCAGTGATTTTATTAGGGTGACCAAAAAATCCTTACAGACAGTAATTTACACCAATTCTTCATTACACAGTTTGCTGGTCAAAAACATACACGAAGAACGTAAAGTAAACAAATTATTTGCAATGCTTTCATGTGCTAACATTATTTTAAAATAATTTGCTAACTATCATTTGCAGTAAGTTAGCATTATTTATAGAAAATAAACATTGCAGTACCCCAACTTAAACTTTCGCGAAAATATAATTAATGAATGAAATCGAGTTAAACAAGACTGATTTCATTACACCGGCTGCAGCTGTGCGTAAATTACAACTTAGCCTACAGTAGTTTTGACTTAAACGGGCACTAAGTTACAGCTTACGCGCTGCAAAATATTTTTGAGTTGCACCTTTCAACTTAGTTGAAGCATAATGTTACGTAAATATCTACTGAAGCCTCCTATCAGGAATAACTGTAGGAATAAAATAGCATACTCTGAACTAACGGAATAAGCTCTTGTTTCACTCGACATTCTTCAATGATTTACACACATGATAATGCTGACATTTACAGTCACTTACCTTTTAAAATAAAGAACATTATGTGATGACATTTAATTTTTGACTGCTCTAACACGAACCGTCCTAGCGCGCCTCCGTGTGTGTATATCTGCCTGTGTTGTGCACGTCAAAATGAAATAATCTTTTTTATTTAATTGGCGGTTGGCAGTAAAATAATATCACCCATATTGCATGTATTTATTATTGCATTAAGTCTATAGTAGTCTATATACCGTTATTATGTGAGGTAAAATAAGTTTAAATCCAGAATGTTTTGAAATTCACAACATTTCAACAAAACTTTTTCTCAAGATTTTACAGGCTATTGGACTGTTGAAGGTAAAGTCATATTATGCGACTACGCGTTACTTTACTTTACGGAGAGCTTACGAACTAGCTCTGCCTTAAGACCAAATGTGCAACCGAATAACATACAGATTTAGTTACAAACTAGCTAGTAGTTACTAAGCCTTAGTGTGGACTTTACGTTCACTTTAAGAAAGAACTTACGAATGGCTGGTGCAACCCTACCCTGAGCCTTCTGCTCGCGATGAACTTCCATGGTGCACAGACAGTCACACTGTCACGAAGCGAAGAGGTTAGCAGCTGTTCAGCTAATAGGCTCAGACTGTTTGGTCAGTCGTAAGCGTATGACATCATATTAAGCGAGAGTGATATTCTCCGTTACTTTCAGTGCATACGCTAAATGATCTGCGCAGCACTTCGTAAACTCCGACACGCATCTTAAAACTGCTTCGCACAACAGAGGTGGCCAGATAGTGGCCATCCATCATTCAGGGGTAGCCGTGGCCACCCATGGCCACCATTAGCTACGCCCCTGCTTGGACACATACCATATAACACACCCTATATATATCTTCACAAAAACATGGAATATTTGCGTCTTGTCAATTAATTTAGTAAGAAATGAACATTTATTTACTGCCACTTACTTGACGTAACTTGAGAAAAGGCGGCGACTTGAACTCGGTAGTTATGTGCGGATTGATCCCGAATGAGCAGTGATCCTTCCGACTAAAGACATCTTAAATTCAATAGCATATACCTCTCACAAAGTACACACACATATATGTTCTCCTAAATATTATCTAAATATATATATATTCAGAAGAAGGTTTATTTCAATTGTGTATATTGGGGCTATTTCTCCATCCGCTCCTTCAGACTAAAGTTAAAGAAAAGATAAGTTATGAATGTTAACTTTGTCAAAACGATTTGCCCAGGGGAAAATGATAGATTTATAAGACCAAAGATTGCCCTTTAGATATAGAAAATGAATTAAATCCCATGTTTAAGAGACGTCAGAGCCAGCGATAAATTTCAGAAGCACTTGTCCGAGGTGAGGCTGCGTTAGGCGGGGTACATGAGCACTGAACGCCCGGTGATCGCCTTGAGCTCACTCTCCGAAAGCGTCCGTGCAAATTTTCAAATAGACGCTATCTTTATTAACCGACCGCATATTTGAACTTAAAACAGATATAACCCTTCGTTTAATGTTTTTAAAATATATTTATGCTAACTTAAAATAATATGTCTTCCTAACTAAGCCAACAAGAATATTGGTTCAACTTGTATATTTTTGCCCTTCCAACATTTAATTAATTGCCGTTTTTACAGTGCACCAGTATAGTTTCCATTAAAACCAGTACATTTTCTATTGTGTTTTGGTCACGATTCTATAGTATTTTCGGGATGTCTTAATTTTGGCAAGTTGGCATATTAATTCTAGGGGAAAATATCGACCTTTAATGAAGGTTAATTTCTGAAAGTTTTAATGCTGTCAAGTTGCATGTTTTGGGAAAATGCATCTAAGTTAAAAGTCCAAGTCAATTCTCTACCATATATCGACATTAAATATCTTTGGAAGTGCTAACTGTCATGAAATCATACAGCCATAAAATATTAACAAATTTAACACAAATCAACATGATTACCCTCTTGATTATTACTGTTTTGTTCAGTAAAATAGAAGTTAACAATATTTATTTTCAATTATAAGTATTTTTTATCTCCTTATTTTGTTTTAATTTATATTTAATAAATCATTACGGCACCGTTTAGACACTGTAAAAATACAATTGTTAATGTGTACGTTGCAGTAATATTACTTTATTTTAGAGGTCTGTGCACCTCTGCTGTAGTATTTGCTGTCTCAATGTGTTGTGTATCGAGTGCGATTTTTCCCGACGCCCTTCGCAACGTTGGTTTGGTGTCTCAGCTTGATTCTATCGAACCCTGATGCGTTTCATTATCTTACGTCATCACGAACGTGCATAACACAGATAGTAAACAGAACACGGGTCAATATATTGTGTTTTTTATTCACTTGATGCTATTATGCACAGCGCAGAGTAAACGCCGTTGGTCTTACTGTATGTTCGCTTACAGCTTTCTGCTGCTTGCAAACAGACTATTTTTAAATCTGGAAACATCGTATTACCATTCATTTGCCATTCTAGATTCCACTCAAAGCGCAAAACAATGCAGGCTCAATATGAAGCGATTTTAGTTCATTAATTATTCACCTAAAACAAACTACACACATGCGTAAACAGTTTTACATGAATAAAACCTAATTTACGTGCACAAAGTATAAATATACATTTACAAAAAGCAATTCACGTGGTAAAACAAAACTATTTTCTCATAAAGTACGTTTCGCAAAATACGACTGTGCACAAATATTTCGAAACTTTAAAATGTACACGTTTATCTGTAAAGTGAATGTGCAAATTGTCACTCACGTGTGAATCGCTTGAGATGTGTGTGTGTGTGTGTGTGTGTGTGTGTGTGTGTGTGTGTGTGTGTGTGTGTGTGTGTGTTTTGAGACTCTCTTGGCAGCGCAACCCCTCCCACGTGGGTTGTCGTACTCTTTAGCCAATCAGATTGAACCTTACCATTCAACCAATCATAAACGCGGAGAGCACAGGACTCAAGGAAAACGGCTCTGCGCACCTTTTGCGCAGTTTGACTTACTTCCTGTGTTGCCAATTTAGTGATTTTTCAGCACCCTTAAGCGAGATATTTTCCAAAAGGCGGCTAGCTACAAATCTATGCGCCCATACAAAACAATGTTTCCAAGAACTAGTCATTTATTGTCCTTGTTCATTTAAAACATACATTGTATGGACATACAAACATAAACACATCTCATCTATCAAGCACAGTTTGTTACCCAGACGGATTTTAGCAGTTCAGTGGAAGTGACTGCTGGTTGTGTAGTTTTAAGTGGTCATGTTCACTCACTATTTCATACTTTTTTCTACAAAATAAGTTAATAAAAACAGATTTATTGCGTGGCTGTATTATGTTTTAATACAGCATCACAGCTCAGAGAGTAGATTAGCGAAGCTGTACAAACGAGCCTTTAGTGCTAACACTAGGCTCCTTGAGTTCTGTGCTCTCTCCACGATTATGATGGTTGAATGGTAAGGTTGAATCTGATTGGCTAAACAGGATGACAACTCAAGTGGGAGGGACAGCGCTGCCAAGAGAGTCTCAAAATACACACACACACAATCCAGGCGATTCACACGTGAGTGACGATTTGCACATTCACATTCAATGATAAACTTGTACATTTTAAACTTTCGAAATATTTGTGCACAGTTGTACAGTCTGTGAATTGTTTTAATCTTGTGAAACATATTTTATGAGAATATATTTTATTTTACGCACGTGAATTGTTTTTTGTGAATGTACATATATAATTTTTGCACGTGAATTAGGTTTTATGCATGTGAAACTGGCTACGCAAGTGTACATCGTGTTTTATGTGTGAATAATTAATGAGACTAATGGCTCATAGGCTCACTCTTGCTCAAATCAAGGTAAATTACCAACGCTATCATCTCTTACATGTGTTTTATTGAAGTAAATACATTGTAATCGGCTAAAGCACATGCGCAGGATTCGGTAGCACCTGAGTTTGCGTGACAGCTTTTACATTAGCGATTTTCATGCAAACCGTGGCCCGTTCAAACTAAACTGCAAGCGGAAAGGCACCTGAAAGCCACCTGGGGGGGGGGGGGGGGCTCTTTTATGTTGAGCACTCAATATAAGATGGAGCTCTGCATCTTAATCCGCCCCTGGTAAAGGTAGGGGAATACAGTATACAATATAATAAATATCATTATCCAAAAACTTCACTAAGAGGGTCTGTGTGTGTATTCTCATGTCTACGTGTTTACAGATAATTTAGGGTATTGTAGCTGTGCCAAATTAGAGCCCATCCCTGTCTGACATTATTCAGCAGTGCTTGCATGTGAACGCTCTAAATTCTTCCCCAGATTAAAAGCACACTGCAAAGAATACTGTGCAAAACACTAAACGCAGAATATATGGTCCAGGTTGGTGATAACTAAAATTCTCCTTACATAAATTAACTGCAACTTCCATTTTGTCTATGATGAGTCTGTGATGTGGGAACACAAGAGCAAAACAAAAGAAAAAACTTTTCTAAAGTTCCAAGTTTTAAATGTTCAAAACCACTCATCAGTGAATCTGAAAAGATGTCCCATTGTCAGGTTATCAAGAGCACAAACATATTCACTACAAAGATTTTTGCTCAAATGCTTTCTGTCTTCCCCTAATGCTAGGTAACAATTGGCTGTAAAACAGCTAAGGCCTATTGTCCATCTAAAAATAAATAAAGGGATGAGTTTTTTACACGATTCAGAATGACCCAAAACTGTTTTGATGGAAAATAAATCAACACACAAAAAAACGGCATGTGTTAAATGATTTCAGACATATTAGAACTTGTTTGAATAATCACTGATAGACGAATGCAGTTCATTAATATCTGTGATATAACTACTGTATATTAAACTTATTATCAACTTCACAACACTGGCTCATGTATAAGCAGGTCACAGAGATAAATGTTCGCTGTTCATCAACCCCACCATTGCAGCGGGTTGTGAGTGATAATCCCATTTCAAGGATTTACATTTTGACAGCATTGCTAATCTTCTAATCAGTGTCTGATGGCGGGTGGTTCTTTCATGGCAGGCACGCCTCCAAACCGAAGACTTGTTTGCCACTCTGTGGTTTTGGAGAACATATTTCATTACACAGGATCAGCCGGCAACAATGGAGAGCTATTATAGGGGCTTACAGAGTGCAGATGACATTATGTGTGTGCATGTTTGTGTACGCGTAGGCTGGCAGCCGGGCCGTCTCCTCAAACCGCTAACGCTCAGAGAACCATCAGAGCTGCAGGTTAACGCAATAACAACAAACACACCCCACCCTCAGAACCACTGCGATCACACGACCTCTCTCTTCCAGATAACACAAGCTACAGTTGTGAGCTGAGCTTATGAAATCAGAAAATGAAGGCGTATCTGTGCAATCTTTTCAAAATCTCTGCACTGCTGCACCACTTTATGCAGAAACCTGCAGCTTATTCTCTAATCACCAACAATTCAGATTCACTTAATGTAATTTGTGCTTAACTTTAGTTGTGTTCCAAACTACCTACTAAAAGCTACGCTATGCACTTAAACTATGCACAATGCACTCAACCATGCCTCCAACCATGTGGCGTATTAATTTAAAAAAGGATAGTATCGTCCCAAATGGAATACTGAACGGTTTTATACTAACTGGATGTGTGTGCAGTTACCCAGACCAGGGCAAATGGCGTCAATCTCACAACACAATGCATGTCAATAAAATCAATTTGTACATTTAATGTAAATTTTATCTGTTTTGCTCAGCATGACTTCAGTCAGCATTAAATTGAAGCGTAATCAGAAATAATCACTCTGCATGAGAACTTTGCTCGAGCAGCGTCTGATAGCTCCGCCTCCCTTCCGCGACGTAAGCGAAACTGCGACTTTTAAGTGCGTGAAGTGTCCAGACTAGTTCCACACTTCATATTTTCGGTTGAATGAGTGCATCATCCGGGTACTTAGTGCACTTTTTTTGGTGAGAAATTTTAATTTGAACGCACTACTCTACTACTCTATTTATACCATAAAATGGCGTAGAATAGTACGCGATTTGGGAGGCACCTTTTGTATTCTGCTGTAAACTTTCCAAATCGATGGGAAAATGGAGATTTGTGAGAATTAAACTGAGCACAGATTTTGTGGGTGTTGTACTGTTAAATAATTTGCATAATTAGTTGGGATTTTAATCTCTGCGTTCAGCAAAACAATAGGAACAGTAAAACTCCATTGAAAGAGAAATCTGTGGAACACTAAAGAAGATATTTTGAGAAATGTCTCTGTGGTTTTGTGTTTATACAATTGAAGTCAATGGGGGCCAATGTTGTTTGGTTACCAACATTCTTCAAAATATCAGTTGTGCTCTGCAGAAGAAAGAAAGTCATACAAGTTTGTGAATAAGTAATTAATGAAGAAATTTGCATTTTTTTAGAGGAACTATCCATTTTAGCAAATAAGACATTTAGTGAAAACAGTTCTATATTCACAATATACAGTAGCACAGCCTCATCTCCTTATTGCCTAATTCTATGTAGCCGCCAGTCTTCAAATCACACGGGATATAATGTTACTACACAAGTTGTACTGTATGTTTGCAGCCTACGAGCTCAGTAGAGTTTGAAACATGCCGATTCATATTACTACTCTTTGACTCTTTGTTATTGGAGATATCGGCATCATGTGTTTGAATGTCTCTGTAGAGGACAATAGTGTTACGCACCTCACACATACCTGGTATTATTCCTGACATAGAAGACAAAGCAACATTATTCTTATAATTACAGGCACACATTTCAGTTGCTCTTTCTCAGTCTTAACCGATGTGTTACGTAGAATATTTGGGTCCATCACAAACACACTCTCTCTCTCTCTTTCTATCTCTCTATCAGTGCAACACAAGAGCACAATGCATGCATGTGCTTGCCAAAGCAAGACGTTTTGATGCATAAATCTTTCAACGCATATAGACACTTGCATTTGTGTCTGCGTGTTGTTTTTTCACACCTGGTTTGTGTATAGCTGCTGTCTGTGCATATACCCAACACACACTTTTTAAGTACACAGCAGGAGTCTGGCAGACAAGCGCAGGTGCTGCGGCCTCCGTGTTACTCTTTATGTCACCGAGGGTTTTTCTTGAGTACTGCTCTCGGTCTCAGAGTACTGACAGCAGGCAGAAGCACACTCACACACTGATGAGGAGATAAACACAGCATGACGAGTACAACAGCCACATAATCCTGATAAGAAGGCGGTGGAGTCATACATTCAGTGCTGGGAGGGGGGCTGTATGTGTTTACTGGGTTCGGTTATGACAACCCGTTCTCACTCCCGACTCGTCACATATTTACGCTCGGTCAGCACCCCACGGCGTCACTTTTGAACGAGCAGGGTACCCATTTGGCGTCGTTTTTCGACGAACAGGGAACTGCGTTGCTGTTTTCTAAATGCTCCAGACCAAGATGCGTGCAATTCTTAGCATTTCATAATTATTTATGGTTTTAATATTTTGTAGCACCTCACCCTAAACCTAACCCTAATCACTTCTCAGCCATATAAAACACAGCACGCGAATAAAAGTACAGTCACGGGTATTTATTGCACAAACTGACCAAAAGCATTACAAAATAATAACAAACAACTCGTTTCGAAGAACTTTTTGCACCAAAGCCGTAAGATAACTTTACAAGAAGATGCCGTGCGTGTCCGTGAATGCATGAGGTCGGAACCAATTTAAAGATAAACCGGAACAGCTAGATGCAGTCGGTTGCGGGAGCCAATACCGTTTCACGTTCAAAGCCAACGAAATGATGTGATAGGTCAGGAGACACGGGAGAGCCAATGGCATCGAAGCTGACGTAACTTCCTCTGGCGGCAAATTTTGAACGTCGTTCTTCACAGGATATGAGATTTACGGCGGACGGTGATCGCTTTCGCATCTGTTCCTCATACAAATAGATCGTTTCGCGTTGGTATCCTTGGAATATCTGTATTTTTGAAAGACATTGTGACTGCTTGTATTATGTGTTTTATATTACGATAAACGAACTGTTACATTACTTGCTCAAACTGTGAAACTGTCTGAATAGCGTCATGTAAACGCAATTATCATGGCCATTAAACTTAAATTAAACCCCAAAAAATCATCATTGCAAATTATATCTAATAAACATTTTCATAATGACGGTGAAATTCACGTGCCCTTCACGTCGAAAAACGACGCCAAAGGAGTACCCTGCGCGTTCAAAAGTGACGCCGAAGGGCGCTGACCGAGCGTAAATATGTGACGAGTCGGGAGTGAGAATGTGTTGCTTATGAATATGCACCTTTGCAGAGTAGATGAACAATTCTGCTGTGTGGTTATCTCAGCTTACAAGGGCTCTGGAATGACCGTGCACACTTCAGCAGAAATATAGATGCAGCGGTAACAAGCCAAATCATCACTATCTAGAATGACTAAAGAACCGAGCGTGCTTAGTAAAAGCAAGTGGGTCTTTAATATTCATGACACAGCTACATGATTATCAATCACATTGCATCTTTATGCTACTTTTGTGTAGTAGTGTGTCATTTCAAAAGACAAATAATTAAATACAAATAAATGAGTCCTGTGGTGTGACAGCAAAAATCTAGAACAAAATAGCGTAAAATTCAATTTTATTTATATAGCGCTTTTCACAATGTGGATTGTTCTAAAGCAGCTTTACAGGAGAAAAACACAGAAACTGTAAAACACAGCACAGTGCATGGTGTTAATAGAACAAGCGAGATCTAAGATTATATCTAATAATATCTAATAAATGCAGTCTCCCGGTGAGCAAGCCAGCCAACAATGCCCTGTGGCGAGGAACCCAAACTCCAATGATAAATAAATGGAGGGAAAAAAAACTCGGGAGAAACCAGTCTCAGCCAGGAGGCATATTACAGAAAGTTTCTTATCTTAGGTCTTAACTTAAATTATGATACGTTAAATTAGGATTTTTCACAAATCTGTATTACATAAGAAAATCTTAACTTGATTTGGGATTCCTATCCTATCTTACAAAATCGTATCTTATCTCTAGTTAGGAAATCTTAAATTGTACCATCAAGCTCGGCAATCCACTTTCAGGTCTGTTACCAAGCAACCAAACACTGCGCCAGCTGCTGATGATGTAAACATAATGGAAAAACAACCGGCGAGCTTTTAATTTTAGTGCCGCGGAAATAGAAACTTCTCCGTTCTTCATTTTCAATTATTAATCAATGTAATGCCATTGTTGGACAGCGCAATTGTGAGCGTTTTTTCTGTTAGTTTTTAAATAATTTTGAAGTTATGACAGCTGTGGGGTCGTCCTACAGTTAAGACCGTTTATTTGTCAAGTTAAGACGCTTCTGTAATACCCCTTTCCTTATATGTAGTTAAGATAAGATTATGCACTTAGGAAGTGATGTTCTGTAATAGCTTTTGTCCTAAATGAGGTCCTATCTGAAATTACCATGGTTACAAAACAGATAGGATAAGATTTTAAAGTTATGATCTTTCTGTAATACGCCCCCAGGTCTCTATCTTCATTGTTATTTTATAACACAAATATAAATATTAATAATAGAAAATAATATATTATTTATATTACATTATATATAATAATATAATATATATATATATTATTTGTTTTCAAATTTTTAGCTGTCACACCATAGGGCATACGTAGGGTACATTTATCAACTACCCAGGGATGATACAGCTGTGGTTGTTCATGCACAATTTTGATCAGTATTGTGGGCCATTTATGACCTTTTTTTAAATCCCACCCTCCATAAACATGTCAGCAAACCTGATTTTTCAAATGATTGACTGTGCCTCAATGTCTTCTGCTAGACATTTTTAATCTTTATAAAATATTTTTACATGGGACAGAACCCAGGGACACAGCAGCCACTATGAAATGTTACACACACATTCAGAAATATCTTTATTAGTTAGCCCCCTTTTTGGAAGAAAATCAATAGCCAAGCCTCCGCACACACTTTTAATACATATAGTCTTGACAGATAATTGAAAAACTGTGAGTCTCAGTGTAACATGACAGGAACATGGTTTTTGGCAGGAATCAAGTGACCTGACATGAAGGATAGAATGGAGAAGAGAGGAGATGAGCCAGAGAAACCGTATGCTTGCAAGAAAGAGGAAGAGTGAAAAAGGAGGGATCAAATTCAGTCGTGGGAAAGCCTATCTCAAAACATCAACATTAGCTCTGCAAACACAAAAAGCAAAAGTTTTTCAGTTTCTCTGGTTTCAGCATAGAAAAACACAGTTACATTTTTGGACTGGTATTCAAAATGTAGGGGTTTTATATCTCAAAGCAAGGGGGTGTGGGGGGGATGTAGAGAAAGAGAAGGAGCAGCATCGCTGCATTCAATATAATTGCCATCTCCTGCAGTAAGGGTCTAGAGAGAGTGAAGCTAGAGTTTCTTTTCTTTGGCTGATTAATACACACCTCTCATCCAAGCTGCACTCTCTCTCTCTCTTCACTTCTCATTTAGCTGCTCTAATCTCCAGCAATAGCTCTCATTGCTGAGGTGAGTTCCAGTGGATAGCTGCAAGTGTGTGTTTGTAAGAAAGTACCAGTCGGATGCTTTAGGATGGGCAGGAGATGTATTTTGTGCAGTGTGTCTGTTTGTATGAAAGCAGCAGAACATGTGTATGTTTGTATGGGGGAGCAGTGTTATGGGATTTGGTTGACTCTGGCCGATTATGGTTACTTTGTTTTGGCTGAACAGCAGCATTTTTGGAGGTTAACATGTGATTCCCCACGATAGTAGCTTTGCAGCAGATGCCAACTATAGAGGTTTCATTGGTCATTATGGAATATAAATATACAAAACACAAACTATGTATACTCAATTGGAATTAAATGTTAACACCATCAACAACACACATACAGACACACACCTTCCCTCAGGCACAGTAAACGTATTAAAAACAGAACAACTGAATGTTCACAGAACTATACCCGCTTTATGGAACAGGAATTTCTTTTCTGATGTGTGATTTGACATTACATGCTACCACACACACACACACACACACACACACATGGATTAGTATTGCTATACTAGGGGGACATTCCATAGACTTAAATTGATTTTAAATCAGGCTTAGAAAAAGAAAAACAGTATAGCTGAACCAGTACACACGCACACAGGCTGGAAAGAAAAATGTTCCAAATGTAAGATTAACATGAAGTTTTTGTGAAGTATTAACACTACAGTCATACATCATACAGACGGTCTGGTCTGGTCCTGTTTTCACTAATGCAGCAGTCACATTAGACTTCTCATTTCATTGACTTCTATTCATACGCATGCAAATGCGTTGAGCTGTTCTCCAAAGGTCAACTTTGGTGAACTCTGACCTGCGAATTTGTATCACATGACAACGTGTGACCAATAAAAGGTAAATGCATCACAATGTGACCTTTTCAAATGGAGCAAATGCTAATAATAATGCCTAACAATCCAATTTTGTACAATACAGCTTTAAAATAACAAAAACAACAATTACTGTGCAAATATGTTAAAATCCATGATGTGTTAATAAAAAACAAAGGTTTCTCATCAGTCTCAAATGCTGACATAAAACCTTTGGCTCTGCGTAGAAACTTTGCATTCTGAAAGTCTAGCGTGACTGCGGCATAACTCGTACTTTTAATTGACCAAATAACAGCTACCCTACCACTCAAAGGTTTAGCATCACTTGACAGGGTGTACATATTAAAAATCTCATAATCTAAAGTCATTTGCTTATTTATTTGAATTTATAGACAAAAATATAATTGTGGAAAAAAAGCACTCAGATATAACATAGCTTTGATTTGTTTTAGCTTTCTTTAGTCACAACATAATTTATTTTGAATGGTAGTGTACCTCTAGACAAATTCACTTGACACAGAGCCATGAAGTAGACAATGTATTGGTTAACAATCTTCCAAAAAGAGCTCCACAAAATAATTACAAACTCACCCTCAAGTTGTTTCAAAACTGTATAAATGTGTTTTGTTCTGTTCAACACAAAAAAAGATATTTTAAGAATGTGGGAAACTACACAGTTCTGGGGCACTATTGACTACCATAGAGGTACCTATTATTGTAGTCAGTAGTGCCCCAGAACTGTGTGATTCCAAATATTCTTCCAAATATCTTTTTTGTGTGTGTTCAGCAGAACAGCGAAATTTAAACAGGTTCAAAACAACATGAGGGTGAGTAAATGATGACAGAATTTTTGTTTTGGGGAGAACTACCCCTATGAATATATGTTCATTTGAATAACTCCCCATCACAAGATCAATATACTGTAAAGTGTGATTACACAATAATTTCCTATTTTAATGGCAGACATCAATGCATCAACATGGAATGAATAGAATGTGTCTAACTTGATAAACCAAACCCATGAGTGATTTGTCAGGATGCAACATAAAATAAAGACCCTTTTGTCACTGTTTCTAGTGAACTTGGTCTGATTGCACAAGTGCCGTATTTTGATGCCAGGGAGGGAAATGAAACATCACGGACCATCAATGTGTGTGTACAAGCCGGAATGTGAGGGATCTGTGGGGGTGGAGTGAGGTTAGGGAAGTGGCATGAGACCCAGAAACTACAGGGTTAGCTGAGGAAAAGCAACCAGCTCCATCAATCACACGTACTGTATGCTCACACATGGGCATTACAAACACACCACTATTGCTGTCAGGAAAATCTTAACACATGGAAAAGAAAGCGCTTGAGACGGCCAGAGATCAAGATGGTATTTAATATGTGTTTGTGTTTGCTGTGTGTTTGTGGTATTATACAATGACAATGAGTGATGGGGGATTATGGGAGTTTTCTTTCTTAACCGTCATAAATCTTGGAGAATAAGACATGGCACCGCACTGCCAACCAAAGCACAAACTGTAATCTCCTACATGCACGCACATACACACAGCATGAATAAGAGTTAACCAATGGAGCGATAATTCTCTTGTGATATTGCTCTCTGTCTGACATGTGAACGTTCAAACACAACCACAAACATTCCTACCTGTATCTCTATTTGTCAATATACAAATATCCAAGACGTGATCTCACAGCGGTAAAAGACTAGATTCAGAAGGTCTGAGCCTTTGGTCTGTATAATCCTGTAAATCTGAGGCAGTCAGACCTGATCTATGTATCAGAGCAATGGGACTGACTCCAGTTTCAGATACAATGACATTCACTGGAAACTCTATGGCCCGGTTTCATAGACACAGATTAGCTTAAGCCAGGACTATGCCTTAGTTAAATTTAGATATTTATGTCGCTTTAATAAAAATGCCTTAGAAGAAAACATTACTGGTGTGCATCTCGAAACAAAACAATGGCAAAGATATATTTTAAGACAATTCTGTGCAAGTTATATTCAGTTAAGACAGGGCACACGTTCATTTTAGTCTGGGACTAGCCTAAAGCCTTGTCTGTGAAACCAGGCCTATATGAATCAGCAGATTAGCTCAAGTTTAAGACATTATTACCTCAATGAGCAGGCGTCCATATAGCAAGCACTGATTGGACAGATTTGGAGGTTGACGTGGATCTCTTCTTGTAAATAATTAAAATGATGTGTGTATGTGTTGCTATGTGACAATAGACATGTTTCAGTTGCTGGGAATTGTTTTCTCTGTGCATTCGCCACTGAGAATGTGGAATATGTCATTTCTCTTGTGTGACAGACTGAATTATGATCAGTTGCCTGTCTTTCATTTCCATTAACCACCAGCCCAAACCCACGGCTGTTTCTTTCTCTTTATGTCTTTTTTTGCTTTGTTTCTCTTTTGGTTTTCCGCTCTGGGCTCAGCTGGTTGGTGGTGATAGTATCTCCCAGGCCCTGGACTTCCTTCTTTAAATTCAAAGAGCCTCATCTCAACAATCCAGACATGCTTTGACGGTGGAGAGAAAGGGGACTGGGGGCAATGGTGTGCCGGGAGTGGAATTAATATGTGTGGATTTATGTTTGCATCTACACATGCACAAATGTATGAGCATTTTTAAACATATATTTTGGTTTTGTGTGTGTGTGTGTGTGTGTGTGTGTGCGTGTGTGTGTGTGTGTGTGTGTGTGTGTGTGTGTGTGTGCGCGTGCGTGTACATATTTGGTCATACATATTAAGGACAAATGATTCATGACATTTTCAGCATTTATTTTTCTATATGAATAAGTGAGTCGGAACAAGAAAGTAAAAGCAGACAAAGGCGTTGTGATATGACTATCCTGGTGGGTATGTTAAGGGTGATGGCAGAAAATCAGCTGCCACAGACAGTTCCCCTCTCCTCTACTTCAGTCCTTCTCTTTATCAATCTTTGCTTCTTTGCCTGTGAGTTACAGTCAGAGCTCTGTGGCCTTTTATACAGAAGCAAAGCTCTCTTCTGGCTCCAGTGGTTTATCAGGCTCTGATTCCACAGGTTTCAGATTATTTTAAAGATGGGTTCACTTTCAATTAAAAGAGAACGTAAAGAAAGCAAAACATGAAGGAACTGCAACATCAGCCAAGAATTTGCTGAGGAAATTTACACCATCAAGAGCCAGATGAGAAGTTCGCAAGAACTCAAGCATACCAAAGGAAATAAAAAAACTCATAAAAAAAACTCAATCGAGTCTCATGTTGATTCTCATTGGGTGTAAAAGGGTATAGCACTTTAACATTTCAATCTAATTCAATTCAGAATTAAGTTTCTGTTTTTGTTATTTTTGGGTGAAAACTATTGGTCCATTGGTCTTTGGACCAACTCAACTATTGGTACAAAGGTGAAAATACTATTTTAAGATGATTTTTGTGCTCTATTGGCATGCAGCAGAATTCCTCAGCATATGTTTCTTGCTGGATGGATGGACATTGACCACGGCTGAGAAGGATAAACTCCTCTACGTTGAAAGCAGGACAAACACACACTATTTTTCTTGGTTAGATTAAACTCTGTGTATTACGCCTCTTGTGTTAATGATTGAAAACATGCACTCCTGGTTCTCTCTGAGCTAGACCAGCACTGAACATTCACACACACGATACACACATACACATTAACATATTATCATAACATACTAACACAACACACAGGCATGTACTCACACTCTCAATTAAAGGAACAGTTCACCCAAAAATGAAAATTCTGTCATCATTTACTCACCCTTGAGTTGTTCCATATCTGCAAAAATGTCTTTGTTCTGATAAACACAAAGAAAGATATTTTGAAGAATGTAGGAAAGCAAACAGTTCTTGGCCACCATTAACTACCATAGTAGAAAAAAATGACAAAGGTAGTCAAAAGTGTCCCAGAACTGTTTGCCTTCCTACATTCTTCAAAATATCTTCTTTTGTGTTCAACAGAATCTATAAAATGTATAAAGCAATTTTCCTACTATGGAAGTCAATGGTGGCCAAGAACTGTTTGGTTACCAACATTTTTCAAAATATCTTTTGTGTTCTGCAGAAAAAAGTCATACAGGTTTGAAATGACAAGAGGGTGAGTAAATAAAGACAGAATTTCATTTTTGGGTGAACTGTCCCTTTAAACAATTAAACAAAAAAAAAGCAAAACGTGTGAATGAGTGTGAAGCAGATCTTTGTTTTAGACTACAGGAAATAACAGAAAAGTCCTGGATTAACTCAAAGCTTGAGAAAACATTGTTCTATTAATTTTTTAAATCAACTTAAGGCTCCATGTGTTCCTATAGCTCAACTGATAGAGCATGGTGCTTCATGTTAATAAATAAGTCTGATTCCTTGGGAATACACAAATGAAATCTAAATGCTTTTAAAAAGAGCAACTACATCTGCCTTTTATTTTTCTGTGCTTATTTCTGCTCCACTGGGGATCCCGTCTCCACCCGAACTGTGCAAAAGTCTCAAAGCCTAATCAGTGTGTGAAAAGAGGCCTAAGCCACTGTATAAAGTTGATCAGTAACTTGGCCATAAAGGAATTGTCCTCACAAGCAATGTTTTATGTGCTGGCTACTTTAAAGTCTGTACTGATATTAGTTACTGCTAAGAACTTCATGTTTGGACCTTGTTGTTCCAAGCCCATTTTTTGGACAGCATGTTTTGTTATGTAAACTAAGTACACAGGAATAATCAACCTGCTGTTTGGCTGAACAGTGTCTTATGTGCTTATGTAATGACTGGACAGCCTGAACAAGCCAATCTAGAAAAAAATGTTGAGGTGGAGGCGGGTGTTGACCCCCAAAGATGACCCCTGGTGCACAGGTGAGGTCTATATGACCTGTAGGCACACACTATTTTATCTATGAACTTTGAACAGCACAGAAGAAGGGACTTTATGTCCAAGAAAAGAAGCACAACAGAAGAAACTGTAGACAGCGAAGAGAGAATGATTGCATGCGTGTGTGTGAGAGTGAAAGAGAGAGAGAAAGAGACACCAAGAATACATATAATTATATATATTGTGACGGGTAGAGTGATGATACGGACACAAAAAGTATGCAAGAAGGCCCCGGAGGGTGATTCAATATTTAGTGCACAGTCCAAAAAAAGAGAGAACAAGGGGGAATACGTGAGTCTCTCGTGCCGTGAGACAGGTCAAAAGGGTGCTCTGGGACGTGCTGGTGAAGTGAAGACTTTTGGTGAGTGGGAGCCGATCGTCAGCCGCTGGTTTCTATGTAAAAAGAGAAGTCAACACGTTAGTATGCGTGGAGAACAAAGCTCAATGTTCCTTTCTTCTCCTGTGCTTATAAGAGGTGGGTTTGATTGTGATCAGGTGGTGACGATCGGCCGGCATGTAGAGTTGATTCCTGTGGGTGTGTCATTTCCATGGCGACGCTGATTGGGAGACTCGCCCCCCCCAAAGCGTCGTACTGGTAGGGCGTGTGCATCTGTGAGGGGGAAATGGGGGGGAAAGATTACCTGACCGTGATGTCCAGCCTGACCACATCCTTGACAGACCATCAGCGTTACCATGAGAGGCTCCAGCCCGATGTTGTACTTTAAAGTGGAAGTCATGGAGTGCAAGGAACCACCTGGTAATTCGGTCGTTGGTGTCTTTGGCTTCAGCCATCCACTGGAGCAGTGCGTGGTCTGTTATTAGGGTGAACCTTCGGCCCAACAGGTTATATTGCAGCTCCAGGATGGCCCACTTAACGACCAGAGCCTTTAACTGTGGCAAACCTGGATTCAGTCGGGGTGAGTTTCCGGCTGATGTACACCACGGGGTGCTCTTCCCCTTCCTTGACTTGCGACAGCACTGCTCCCAAGCCGGTATCTGAGGCATCGGTCTGGAGGATGAAGGGGCAGTCGAAGGCACGCGTGTGCAGCACAGGGGATGACGAGAGCGCCTGCTTGAGGACTTGGAATGCCTTTATCCGCTTCTACGGTCCATTCTACATTCTCGGCTGCCCCTTTTTTGGTCAGGTCGGTCAGTGGGCTGGCTAGAGAGGAGAAGTTAGGTATGAAACATCTGTAGTAGCCCGCCAACCCCAGAAAAGCATGTACCTGGGTATTGTTGGTTGGTCGGGTGGCATTCTGTATCACCTCGACTTTCTTGCTTTGTGGCTGTAAAGACCTCTGCCGATGCGTAAACCCAAGATGGCACTTCTTGAGTTTAGCTGTGAGTCCAGTCCTTCGTAGCCTTACTACATGTTCTTCCCAGGATTCGGAGTGGATGATGAGGTCGTCTATATACCCGGCTGCGTACTCCTGGTGCGGCCGTAGAAGGATGTCCATCATTCGTTGGAAGGTGGCGGGTACACCATGCTGTCCAAAAGGTAATACTCGGTACTGCCAGTGTCCATTCGGGGTGCTGAAGGTGGTTTTCTCTTTCAACTCGGGGGGGAAAGGGGCACCTGCCAATATCAATACCCACCTAGAGGCATGATCACAGAGGCACTTAAGAATGCTTGCCCATAGTGCTGTCGGTTCTTACTAAACACATTGTTATCACTTGGTGAAAAATGCCCTTAGTGCTATGACAGCGGAAGTGACCTAGCTGGCAGAGATTTTTGCGGAAGTACGTCAGTGTCACATGTGCATATACCATATTAATTTAATGTCAGATGGAGAATGATAATAACAGTGGCTGCACTGTTGGATTACGTCACTTCCTGTTTGCTGAGAGGCGTGGTTTGAGCCGGAGCTCTTTCAAACTTATTCTTAATACATCGTTTATTCTTGTTATATCTTAAAACTTGTGTTTTAAATTGTTATTCACCGAGGGTAAAACTTATCCTTAAGTATATCCCATACCAAAATCGTCCTTAAACGCACCGATAAATTATTTTTATCAGATCATTCGCTATTAGCCCTCAGGCTGATAGCATTACCAGCCTGCTTACTGCTTAAAACACTGTTCTCATTATTACATCACTAATGGCTAATGTTTCAGACATGTTTGTACCTCTGAGTGCAGATGAGGAAACGTTCGCACTTCAGTCTGAATTGGAGGCTGCGGAAAAGCAGATCAATTTTCATCACGATTGTAATACTCCTACCACTTCTACTCTGCGTGTTTCTCTGCACAGAGCTCAGGCTTCGAGAACACGATCAGCCCAAATGAACTGCACCGGCACACCCACGGCGAAAGGTGAGTTAGTTTGGGCTCAAAACATAACAGGCGCTAAGAGCTTAAAGGGCTCAGCATACTACATTCGAAATCGAAAAACGACCATCTGTGACCTGAGTTCGAACAAAATCTGGCCCAAACGACAATTCATTTCACTAGTTCGCCACAGCAAACCAAACAGAACTCTCCGGGAAAGTTTGTGTTGGCCGGTAANTCGCTATTAGCCCTCAGGCTGATAGCATTACCAGCCTGCTTACTGCTTAAAACACTGTTCTCATTATTACATCACTAATGGCTAATGTTTCAGACATGTTTGTACCTCTGAGTGCAGATGAGGAAACGTTCGCACTTCAGTCTGAATTGGAGGCTGCGGAAAAGCAGATCAATTTTCATCACGATTGTAATACTCCTACCACTTCTACTCTGCGTGTTTCTCTGCACAGAGCTCAGGCTTCGAGAACACGATCAGCCCAAATGAACTGCACCGGCACACCCACGGCGAAAGGTGAGTTAGTTTGGGCTCAAAACATAACAGGCGCTAAGAGCTTAAAGGGCTCAGCATACTACATTCGAAATCGAAAAACGACCATCTGTGACCTGAGTTCGAACAAAATCTGGCCCAAACGACAATTCATTTCACTAGTTCGCCACAGAAAACCAAACAGAACTCTCCGGGAAAGTTTGTGTTGGCCGGTAAACACCCTCGAGCCACCATTGGTCCATGGTCATTACGTAATAGTTGGGTGTGTTGTTTGTGTGGCCAAGTGCGCAGAGGCTATTTGCATATGTCATGTAAACCCCGCCTCCAGAAACAAAGAGGTGTTGGATTGTTCGAAAACAATATACCGTCTCTCAACGTTTTAGAGCTTCATTTTACCCCAAAACGCAGAACAAAAGCGCAATTCACCTGAACTATGCTGAGCCCTTAATTGGTATGAAACCAAATGTCTAATGAATGTCCAACGTCAAACTTACTTTACCGCAGTTCGTCCGGAACGTACGCGCTTCCCACACTAAAGGTAATGTGCGCACCCATTGTTTTCTTGGCGCCCATGTTCTTGATGTCTCTGCGCAGGTACCTGCGATCCTGAAGGACAAAGCTAACGTCGGAGCTGTCGTGCTGCACGCGGGGGTGAACAACGTCAGGATGTGGCAGTCGGAGATCCTTAAGAGGGACTTTAGGAGTCTGATCGAGACAGTACGCAATGCATCGCCCACCGCGAGGATCATCTTATCAGGGCCGCTTCCTACCTACCGACGAGGGAATAAAAAGTTCAGTAGACTATTTGTGCTAAATAAATGGTTGATGTCATGGTGTATTGAACAGAAGCTGCTCTTTGTTAATAATTTCGATCTGTTCTGGGAGCGACCTAGGCTCTTCCGCCCCGACGGCCTGCACCCAATCAGCATCGGAGCGGATCTTCTGTCTGACAACATCTCAAAGACGCTACACCCCGTTTGACTACGTCTCCCACCGGTAAGTCAAAACTTTAACCATAGTCTGTGATCCTCCCACTCAACTGTTATAAATGTTAATGCTTCCAAATGCATAGAGACCGTATCTGTCCCCTGAATAATACTACAAAATAATAATTTAGGCAAAATTCAGAGAAAAAATCTGATCGTGATTAAACCTGAAGACAATGTAATAAACGACCAAAACCAACTCATAAAGTTCTGCCTACTTAATATTAGATCACTAAATTCAAAAGCAGTTATTGTAAATGAAATGATCACAGACAACAGTTTTGATATACATTGCCTTACCGAAACCTGGCTTAAACCAAATGATTATTATGGTCTAAATGAGTGTACTCCACCAAGCTACTGTTAAATGCATGAGCCACGTCCGGTTGGTCGAGGTGGAGGTGTCGCAACAATCTTTAGAGACTTTCTTACTGTAACTCAGAGAACAGAGCATAAATTTAAATCATTTGAAGTGCTTGCGTTGAACATAATTGTTCCAAACGAAAGTAAAAAAATATTGCTTTCTTTTACATTGGCTACTGTATATAGACCCCTGGTCCCCACACTGATTTTCTGAAAGAGTTCGCGGACTTATCGGACCTATTGGTTAACGTTGATAAAATACTAATTGTCGGAGATTTTAATATCCATGTAAATAGTGCTAACGATGCATTAGCAGTGGCGTTTACAGAGCTACTACACTCTTTTGGAGTAACACAACACATCAATGGACCCACTCATCGATTTAATCATACACTAGACTTGATTATATCTCACGGAGCCGATCTAACCAATATAGATATTATACCTCAAAGCGACGATGTCACTGATCACTATCTTATAACATGAACACTGCGCACTGCAGAAATCAGCCGTTTAACTCGTTATCGACAGGGTAGAACAATTACCTCGACTACTAAAGATAGTTTCACAAAGAGCTTGCCAGATCTGACTCCTTTAATAACCATACCAATAAATAAAGAATCGCTCAATGACATGACCAGCAAATTGGGCACTATTTTCTCTAAAACATTAGAAGCTGTCGCACCTATGAAGTAAAAAAAGATTAATGAGAAAAACGTAGCACCATGGTACAATAGCACCACTCGCGCCCTTAAAAGAGAAACACGTAAACTGGAGCGCAAATGGAACCCAATTAGAGGTCTTTAAAATTGCGTGGAAAGAGAGTGCAAACTGTTATAAAAAGGCACTAAAAGCAGCAAAGGCTGAGCACCTCAGTAACCTCATAGAAACTAACAAAAACAATCCAAGGTTTTTATTTAGTACAGTTGCTACACATCACCTGACCTCCTTATTCCGCCGCACCTTGGTAGCAATGAATTCATTAAATTTTTTACAGAGAAAATCGAAAACATACGAGACAAAATAGTAAAAACTCAACCTCCAAGTCTGTCCTATAAATTAGTACCAACCATCGCCCCAAAAGAAAGGCTACAGTGTTTTTCACCTGTAAAACAGGAAGATTTAATAAAAATTATTGCAACATCTAAACCTACAACTTGCTTATTAGACCCCATACCAACTAAATTATTAAAAGAGTTATTACCCGTTGCAATTGAGCCAATTTATAACATTATCAACTCGTCAATTAATCTAGGCCATGTCCCAGGACCCTTTAAACTGGCCGTCATTAAGCCTCTTATCAAGAAACCAAACTTAGACCCCAATGAACTAGGAAAATATAGACCGATTTCAAATCTCCCTTACCTGTATAAAATACAAGAAAAAGTCTCACTCCTTGTCCTGCTTGACCTTAGTGCTGCGTTAGATACTGTAGACCATAAAATACTTCTAGATCACTTACACAATTATACCGGTATTCAGGGACAGGCACTACAATGGTTCAGATCTTACTTATCAGACAGACATCAATTTATCCATTTAAATGGGGAATCATCAAATCTAACGCAAGTAAATTATGGATTACCTCAGGGATTGGTTTTAGGACCCTTGCTATTCTCCATATACATGCTGCCCCTTGGAAACATTATTAGAAAACATGGAATTAGCTTCCACTGTTATGCAGATGATACTCAGCTATACATCTCATCAAGACCAGATGATTCCTTCCAGCTATCCAAATTGGCAGAGTGCATCGAAGATATAAAACATTGGATGACTTGTAATTTCCTTCTTTTAAATTCTAATAAAACAGAAATATTACTTATCGGACCAAAGACACGTGAGCAGAATATTTTGGATTATAACCTGCAGGTTGAAGGCTGCACTGTTACTCCAACAAATACAGTTAAAGACCTTGGCGTTATATTAGACAGCAACCTGTCATTTAAAAATCACATCTCAAATGTCACAAAAACAGCCTTCTTCCACCTTAGAAATGTTGCCAAATTGCGAAATATTTTATGTGTGGCTGACGCAGAGAAGCTTATTCATGCATTTGTGACCTCAAGACTTGACTACTGTAATGCACTACTTAGTGGTTGTCCTGCAGCATCAATAAACAAACTACAGTTAGTTCAGAATGCAGCTGCCAGAGTTCTAACCAGGTCCAGAAAATACGATCACATAACCCCAATGTTATCAACCCTTCACTGGTTACCCATTAAGTATCGTATTGACTTTAAAGTTCTTTTAATTACTTATAAAGCCTTAAACGGTTTAGCCCCTGCCTACATAACAGAGCTTCTACCACACTACAACCCATCACGCTCTCTAAGATCTCAAAACTCCAGACTTTTGATAACACCTAGAATAACTAAATCCACCAAAGGGGGTAGAGCTTAGCACCTAAACTCTGGAATAGCCTTCCCCATACTATTCGAGGGTCAGACACACTCTCCAAATTTAAATTTAGATTAAAGACATATCTCTTCAGCCAAGCATTCACTTAATGCAAAATATGCTAAATAAACCACCGGGAGACTGCATTTATTAGATATTATTTACTAGAATAATCTTGCTTGTTCTATAAACACCATGCACTGTGCTGTGTTTTACCTTTTTTGTGTTTTTCTTATTTTCTCCTGTAAAGGAACAATGCACATTGGAACAATGTGAAAAGCGCTATATAAATAAAATAAAATAAAATTGAATTGAATTGACAGTGGAAGCAAATGGTCTGAGTAGTGAAATGAAACTTATCCTAGGTTTGTTTATAATTAGTGATGTTTGCTCTGAAGGCGGTCCAAGTAACAGGTATTAAAAGATTGTTTGAAACATCCTGGAGCAGAAGCAGTGTCTATAGACTGGGTTAAACTCATACAATGGACACAGTGACCTTCACTCAAACACCTTTGTGAAAACACACCATCATATCCTAGATATAGGTAAACATTAGGAGACTGGCTTTGCTGGCTATACTGGAAGTCAGGGGTAAGAAGATATATATTTGTGCAAGTGCACATATAAAAAACCAAACCGTGTGTGTGTGTGATCATCACTGACAAATTATGTGTTAGTTGCACACTCAGAGCTGTGACTGCAGACTCGCTTTCTGAGATATTTTCCCAGGACGTTTGCAAATTTACCAAGTAAGAGATTACACAAGATAAACATTAAGATTTGTGAAGATTTCCTGATGAACATCACAGAGGAAGTGTCTCTACCGTCTTTATTTAGAAATAACAAGTTCTATGGTATTTTTAACAGACAGCCACTGTTTTTAATGTGCGTTGAAATCTTATAACTGGGGACTCATATTATCACCCTTGCTATTAGTTTCGGTGTTGCAGATTCCATCTCAGCGACACTTGCTTGGCTGGCATACACTCTTAAAAAAAGCTGCTTCAAAAGGTTCTTCGATGCAATAGAAGAAGAAATCTGGAGAAATTTCAGATCTCGTCCCCCATTGACTCCCATGGTAGGGGAAATAAATACTATGGGAGTCAATGGGGGGGGGATGGGGGGGTTGGGTAGGGGCGAGATCTGACATTCTTCTAAATATCTTTCTGTATGTTCAGCAAAACAAATTTACACAGGTTTGGAACAATCTGAGGGTGAGTAAATGATGACAGAATTTTCATTTTTGGGTGAAGTAGGCCTATCCCTTTAATGTAGAGAAGTGATATCCTAAATCACAGACCTGTGGGTGTTATCATATGATATCATCTCTTCTATCTGCTGGTCCGTGGATTGTTTGCAACTGTAAATCATCCCAAACAGAAACGATCAGACAGAAATATCTCGCATTCGTAAACACAGGTGTGCTTTTACACGTGCAATTACGCACATTTTCTGTGTTTGCGCTCTCATTTGTCCCTCCTCACTTTTTCACTATGCAAATATAAATCAATTAATGACAGCTGCTTTAACCCTGTGGCTTTTGTCAGAACAGCTCGCCTTGTTTCTGTCTTTATTAAAGTTTTCAAAAGATTTGGCTCAACAGTTCCAATTAGTCACAATTACACTGATATTGTCCAAAAAAAGTTTGTTTGTAAGTTCCTTTCTTCTCATACTAAACAGCCTCTTTTGTATACAGAATATAGAGAGCACAACACAAATACAGTCTTGTAAAACAGACTCTCTTGATTAAATGTTATAAAGCCACAGAAACACAACGTGTGTCGAAAACTATGAAACAAAACTTGCTAGTGATGTCAGCTCTGGTTCAACCCAAGTGTCCCCTCATCCTCGGGGAAGATTTTTGGCAGGAGATTGCACGCACGCAAGCACAGTAAGTTCACACAGAGTTTATAATAGAGGATAAAACTCCCAGAATGCACCTCTCACATCCCACCTTGCTCTAATCTGATTAGTTATTGTTCAAGCATTCCACCACAAACTGGCAAACGTGATTCACACACAAGCAAAAGTCTCTCTCACACACACGCGTTTCCATGTTTTATGGGGACAATAAAATAAAAAAGACGCAATGGTTTTTATACTGTACAAACTGTATATCATAGTCCCTACCCCTAACCCACCCCCTAACCCTAACAATCACACACAACTTTCTGCTCTTTTAGATTTTCAAAAAAGTTCATTCTGTATGATTTATAAGCTTGTTTCCTCAAGGGGACAAAAAATGTCCCCACAAGGACAAGGATTTTGGATATTGCCATCTTTGTGGGGACATTTTGTCCCCATACCGTAGGGTTTACCCTTCCCACGCATACGCACACGTACACACACCAAAGGGACATTTCTTATCTTTTGGGTTACCTAACAAAATATTTTACAGTGTAATGAGGCCAGTGGATAGAAAACATAAGATAATAAGCTGACTATGATGTTTTAAGATTGAGTGAGTTAAATCACTAGTACAAAAAAACCTCCAGTATGGTTAAGAGGTCACTGAGTTTTCTAGCGTGGCAGATTTGGCATAATGGCCATCAAGGCAGACACGAGGTCTATATAACAGGGTCTATCTTTAGCTCTAACCCACATCTAATTGGAAAAAATAATATCCAAATGGCACCGAACTAACCACTGATTGGTCAGCACTGGCTGTAGAGGCTGCGAGCACTGTAAATAGGGCTGTATGGAGAAGAAGGGAGGTTGAATAGGAGATTGTGTTAGTCAGACCGGCACCAGAGGGCCACAGAGAATGAACACAGACACACAATGTTTATACTGTAAATTACACATGGGCAAAAGAGAGAGAGGCAGAGTGAGAAATAAAGCGAGGGATAGAGTGTTGTGGGATGCTCTCAGGGGAAAGTGGTCCCGCGTGCTGTGTTATTATTTAGCCATTGCGGTTTTTCTTCCTGCTGAATGTTTCTCTTCTAGCTCTCAATAAAATCACAGAACCCGAAAAACTCTTCTTTGTGTCTACAGGGGTGATTATATTCATAAACCTTAAAACCTAAAAACCCAAAGCTCTTTCTCCGATGCATTTTCCAATTATAGCATGTCTCCATCTCACAACACTGAATAATCAGACTCCGTGATCAAACATCTAAAGACCACAAACCTGTTGACGTGAATAGATTTGAAGCTGTACTGTATATGATCTGGCTGATTTACAACTCCTTCATAACCTCTTTAACCACTTCACAAGTCCATGCTGAAATCTTTTGTAGCATAACCTAAACATGCTTTGTGCAGCTACGTCTTTATAAACTAGTTTTATTCTAATCAAAATTAGGTAACACTTTATTTTACGGTGCCCTTGTTACACGTTACATGTATTTACTATACATTATGCAAAATTACATGTAACTACCCCTAAACCACACCCTAACCCTATAGTAAGTACATGTAGTTAATTATTATTACCCAGTACTTAAATCTATAATTACACTGTAACACGGGCACTGTAAAATAACGTGTGACCCAAAATTATATATTTTAGTATTAATATGACCAAATCAATGTGAACACTCACTTCTAAGATTAGATAAATTAGATTTTTACCCTGGCAAACCCAACACGCACACAAATCAAAATCAGGCAAGAATCTGATTCTCAGAACATAAGCAAACACACAAAACGTGTTTAAAATACACACATCCGCACTTCTGCAAACTGACAGGCCTTAACAGTGTACTCGCATCCAAGCAAAATACTAATTTACAAAAGAACTCATTTTCTTTGAGAACTGAAGTAATAATTAGAGAATCTAGATCTGCGGAGACACTATTTATAAGCTTGGGTCCCGTTATAGCTGTAGCTAAATTCAATGTTAGTGTCTTTCAACAATAGCAAGTAAAACTAGAGCGAGAGAGAGAGAGAGAGAGAGAGAGAAAGAACAATGTTGTAACTGAGGCAGTTTGTGGACTGATGATGACAGGTTGTGGCTTTAAGTATTACAGGAATTCGTGTTGGTTGTCTCACGGACAGTGGGTTGTTTTTGTGCATGCGTGTGTGTGTTGGCATGTGCGTGTTCATACATGTATTTGGGAGAATGCATGTTATTTAATGACAGGCTGTTTTTATTAGAACAGACAAAAGGTCTTAAAGGGTGGTGTAACCTGCACGACAGAGACTGCATCAATATTTAGTAAGTGAGACGTATAACAACACAAGAGGGAAGTAGCGCTGAAGAGGGAGAAAGGAAACACATCCTTTATACAACACACAAATGCAATTACAGTTCCTAAGAACTGTATAAAAAAAGACACATGACTAAACTAACATGGCAGTGATGTGTGATTGTTCAAACATTTGTGTAGTGTTGAAACATTAAAACAGGAAGTTCTTCTAGCATTGATACAGCGCCATCCATTTTACGTCATCCAAAGTGGTCTACTGAGGGAAATCTTGTTTATAAATGAATTTTTTTGTAGGCCAGCACAGTAAATATAAACAGATCTCTCTCGGGGGGTTTATACAGTATATGTAAAAAATGTACTATATAAATAGTAATTAATTACACCATTTTATATAATACTACTATTATAGAACATAACGAATATTAAAAAAAAAAACAAGGTAAGAGAATTAGTGAGCCGCCTCAGTCAGGTATTATTTACATTTGCTTGACAAAAACCAAAAAAAGCATATATAATTTTTGTCATGTACTTTAGAATAACATTTCTTTAAAATAGAAATAAGATAAAAAAGAAATGGACAAATAAAAACGCAGTGTCAATAGACTATAATTGCGGGTTAGTAGAATGTAAACCAGCTCAGGGTGGAGTAGCAGAGACAATGACAGCTCACGTTTGACAGGAATGTTAAGAACGGAGAACATTCAAAACACTGGCTCCATTGCGTGTTTCTGACATCATTAGTCCCTCCTCCTCTGCTGATGAGTAAGTGTGTGAGTTGGGAAGGACGGCTGCAGAACAAACAGGTCAGGTGTGTATTACAAAGCACACAAACACACATACTCTTGACTGTTGTTCTCAACACAACAAGTAAAGATAAAATATCCGTAAAGCAATATAACGTTTATGTACCTGTCAGTGTAATGTATGTCTACAAAGTTATAAACGACAAACAGGGAGACATTTATCATTACAAGTATGCAATATTGCCAAGATTAAACTTGGATATATTTATTGACACTCATTTTTCCAAAAGTTCGGAGGTTAATCATAATAAAATGGCTGTCTCTGGAGTGCTGTGGTTATAAAGAAAAAATAATAAAGTCCTACGCCACTATTTTCCCAGCTGGATATTTGTATTACTTAAAAAAACTGTTCTCAATGAATGAATCTCATAAATATTTATATAAATATTTCAATATAAATATTCCTCCATATCTGTCTACCTATCTAACTGTAGCAAGTTTAACGCATAAGAACACATGCATGAACATGCACATACACAGTTTTCGTCTGTTTTCGTCTGTGTAAACAAATATTATTTATATCTGCGTTTTGCATGAATCTGTCTACCAATTTGTATATATAAGTGTATAAGAGCCACAAAACATATTAAGGGCTACAACTGTGTTTGTGCATGTATGTGCATGAGATATGAACAAGGGGAGATTCCAGCATCAGTGTCCTATTGAGGCACTAGAACAGACTCTCAACTCTCAACATCTGGCAGCTATCAAAGCTATGTGTGGATGTGTATGTGTCAGGGATCAGCCGTGTGTTGTGGGGGCGTCATTTCAGAATGCAAGGTCTGCAGAGAGCAGTGTGAACTCTGAATGTGTACGTTTACTGGAACTCAGAGAAGGCTGATAGCATCAACAGATAACTATAGCAAAACTTTAGCAGAACACTAATGTTCATTATGAAGGAGAGTGTGATCCAGAGAGCACTGCGCATGATTTGAGTGTGTGCACTCGTGTATGTGTGATTAATCAAAGACTAGGTTCCAAAGAATGCTCTCCTTACATCAGATTGAGACTAAATGGTTTCATCAACAAAGCAATTACCACAAGAGCCATGTGAGGTGAGACACACATACACACACACAACAAAAGAGGATTAACATAATAAATGTGTAAGTGTGTGCATGGGTTTTGATGTGCACAAGCTCATGTTTGTGTCCAGAGTATGATATTTACATGTGGAATGTGTCATCTCTGGAGGTCAAGATGTGTCATGTCAACCACTTCTCCTGATACCCATATCCCACCACATACATTATACACACACATCCATACAAAAAAAACATGTACCTATTACTTTCGAATACTTCAGCGAAGAATGGTAATAATCTGCCAGGTGTGTTCTCACAATCAGCATGACCTGGCATACAAATTTTGTTGAATTTTATTGCATACTCTCATCTTGGTATTAAGACTTCACTGGAAATTCAATGTATGACAGGAAGTAGTCTTGAGCTAATGTACCTTAAAACGATAGTTCACCCAAAAATGAAAATTCTGTCATAAGTTATTTTGCAGAATGTTGATACAAAACCAGGAAGTTCTTCATTCTTATAATATCTTCTTTTGTGTTCTAGAGAAAAAAGACAGGTTTGGAATGACAGGAGGGTAAAAAAAGGAAAACAGGATTTTCATTTTTGGGTGAACTATCACTTTAACTCCCATTAGGTGAGTAATTATAGGCTAATACTTTGATTCTGAATGTTCAGTGATAAATGGACAGCTGCAGATGTAAACCAGTGTTTTTTTATATACAGCCACGGAGAAAATTGAGAGACCATTGTACAATTCATTCTTCTGAATTTACTACTTATAGGTATGTGGTAAGGTAAAAAAAAATGTTTAATTCTGTGAACTACTAACAATATTTTTCCAAAATTTTTAAATAAAAATATTGTTTCTATTTGCAGAAAATAAAATCTGGAGAAACAGGTCAAAATAACAGAAAAGATGCTCTATATTTTTCAGAAGTTCATATTCACGTTAAAGCAATAAAACTAATATTTGTACATGGATTTAGGAAAAGTTCAAAAATATATTTTTTATATGATAACCTGTATTGTTATCACAGTTGTCATGTGTCTGGTCATGGTATCAGTCTTTCACACTGCTTTTGGATGACTG
Organism: Triplophysa rosa; assembly: GCF_024868665.1. Classification (NCBI taxonomy): domain Eukaryota; kingdom Metazoa; phylum Chordata; class Actinopteri; order Cypriniformes; family Nemacheilidae; genus Triplophysa; species Triplophysa rosa. The sequence goes on from NC_079890.1 coordinate 22,025,912, forward strand.
TATGTCACTCCTGAGGCTTGGTTTTGTTAAAATTTAATAGACCCCGGACTGAAATGGCCACAATACATCTAGAAATTGTGATTAAATGAACACTTGGAAAATTTGGAACAGATTTTTTTCCATGGCTGTATATCAGGATATGTACTAGCACTTGACTGCTGTTCTTATCAAACTTGTTATGACTTGTACAAATAAAGTAATAAAATCATAGGCAAACATGACCTCTCTTGCACCCACATATCAAAAACTCCAGTGGCAGAGCTTATCTTTGCAATATTGCTGCAATTGTGAACGTTGTGGTTAAGTAAAGCTCCAGAAATCAGATAAAACTTGGTTTTTAAGGTCTTTGCTACAGATTGAGAGTCATTGGGATTGTGAGTGAGTCAGGGGCACAGGTATGTAAACCTGGCATACAAAAAAGAGCAATGACAGCAGGGGTTCAGCCTAAGCAACAAAATATAAGTTCAAACTAGAGACATAGAATCATAGAGAGCCAGAATAAGAAAAAGCTGTTGGTAAGAAGTCTTTAAGCACAGACCAAGACAAATAATTGCTGGATAAATCCAGCTATAAGATCCAAACAAGTCATATAATCCTCAATTGCTCGATACAGCTCATCCTCTCTCTGTCTGTTTGGAGATGCTAATCACCCATGTAGTCTGTTCGCTAAAGCCCAGTTTCAATCTAAACAAAGAAATAGCTTTGGTGGACTAGACAGAGGATTGTTTTGTTTGTTTGTAAAACGTATTGTTATAGAATTCTTCAGTTATTGGATGATGGCAAGACCATCACACACACATACACGCATACTGTACATATAGAGAGGGGGGAGAAGGAGATCAATAACCAGTACTTGTGACCTTGATCAGCAAAATATGACATTTTAACCCCACAAACTGGAGTTCATCCAAGCACAAAGCCTCTAGGTTAACAGTTTGCGTCTATCTACAGTAATGTGTCAGGAATTGTAGTTTTCCCCCCTGAATATTAGTCCTCTATTTGTATGGGACGAAGGGACAGAACTCCAAAACAGACCCCACCCAACACACACTGTAAAAATAGAAAAGAACCCAAAACATAACACAGCAAGAGCGTTATTTATCTCAAGTCAGGCTTTGAAATATTTCATGTGTCATTTTATGAACAGTTCTTCTGAGATCAAGTAAACAGCGCAGAAAGAGAATGTTACTGTTTCTCTCTCTCCACTTCCTTTTGTTTAATTAGACAAACATAAAAACAGCGGGGTATGTAAACATGCAGTACGCTAAACCGGAGGATGAGTTTACAAATCTCGAGAGGTGGGAAATGATGCTGATCAACTCTATTCTGGAGAAAGAGAGAGAGCAAGAGAACACACACATTGTTCTGGACCAGGCTACAGATGCACTGGATGGACTGTGGCGACCTGTGTCAAACCACTTTCTGGGTGAGATGCTTGAGGTTTCTCAGCAGGAACCTAAGCAGAAGTTGTGACTCACTTCGTGCGAAAGCCGCACTCAGTCACATGTGACTGAAGTTATTTTGAAGATACCTAAAATTCGTATAAGCTTGGCAATGCTTTCCTACTAAAAAAGGAATAAAATTACTGCAAAGCTGATCTGAGAAGCAGTCACTTTTAACAGAATGTTATTTAGCAGCTGTGGTTTCTGTGAGGAAAATGTCAGACAGGGATCCCTGTTCAATAAGTGATGAGTTAACTGAGCAAGTCCAATATCATCAAACATGGTTTCCATCATGAAAACTGCATAAAAGCATGAGACATGTTGAGAGAAGGTTGTAATGCTGAATCCCAGGGGCCATAAAAGTGCGCTTCTACATGGTCATTGGAAAGAGAGCGGAAAACAAGTTATAATGCCACATATCCATCATATAAAATGGGCATCCCTAAAATAACATACCTAGCCCCAGAGAAGGCTATTTTCAGTAGGTTCTTGGTGGCTAACACCCCAACTGAAGCAGACCACCATCAGAGCTCAGTTGCATTCTGTTCTCCCAAAACATTCCAAGCATCGAAAAGAAAAGAATAATCAGAAGTACTGCGGTTTGTGTCAGCAAGGATGACCAGAACCTAAAACATCTTGTAAGAATAATAGTCGTAAACTAAAAAAGTGTTGGAACGATTTTTGTTAGAACACTGTAAATTCCAAACCCGGTTCTGAGCCACGGTGGTGAGAGAGAGAGCAGAGATGCTATTCCCCTCTCTGTTGTCCTGGGGGTCTAACATGCACTTGCGCATACGCACACACATACGCAGGACTACAGGGAAAAGTAGAATCCAGATTGTACACGGCTGTGTGGTTGTGGTCAGTATATGTTTGGACAGGAGAGATGTGGCTGTAAGCTCTCACATATGCATGTACACATCATTCCTTCACCTCCGTTTCTCCTTCTGTTTCATTCTGCTTCTCTCTTTCACACACATTCACAAAACATACTCGCACGCTCCAAAAACACATACACCAGCCTCATGCCAAAGGCAAACTGTGAAACACCAGCACCCACAAAACCTCTCCGAGAGGGGAAAATCCGCATACCAGATTTCAACAGCTTTAATACTGAGTGAATAAACAAGATGAATGCTTCAATTTGCCTCTTTTAATTCCTCGCTTTACACTCCCCCCATCTAAACTTATTCCCTCTCGCTCTTCCCCTCAGAGACAGAGAAAAAAATTTGCCAAGAGCTGAAACAATGGTTGAGCGGTCCAAAACCTCCCTGGCTTAAAACAATACCATCAATCAAAGCGAGCACAGAGAACAAACACACAAATTTATTAAGAGGAGCTCTCCAGCGCATGAGTGCTTTAACTCTTTACGGTCACTCACACACAGGAAGTACATCATTACTTTATCGGCACAGTGGAGGGGAGAGAGCCCATACACAGATACATGGCTTTCAACAATGTGGAGATTAATATGTTTATACTGCCTTCTAAAGCAAGTTTACTGAAAGCTCTATTCATACCAGATCTTCATCTCAGCTTTAGGCAAGTCGTTTCCAGTCTAGAGAAAAGAAAGTTCATGCGTATAGTAACCTAAATGGGCCAGCAAAGACTTTAGCCCCAGGCCAACTGGCTATGATCCATAGTAGAGTTTATAGCAACTTCATATGCTTATAATTTTATGAAATAAGAAGAATATTAGAATATATAATATTAGTTCTCCGTATAGTAGGCAGAATTAGACAAAGTCATGAATCAGTTCCCAGGCTGTTGTTTATTGACATCTATTGCAAAGTTTTTCCTGCCAAACACATTTAGCAGCTCTGGTAACTATAACATTTTATGGTGTGACAAAATCAGCTATAAAGGTAAACTATGCCAAAACTGAAACTTAGAAAAACTGAATTATCACATTTTCACACTCAGCTTTTCTGTATCCAAGCAAACAGTAACAAGCCATAAAACGTACAAAAAATTTTTACTTCCCTGTGTCCTCCCTAGTTTTAACTTTGTACTCAAACGATTCACAAGTGGTTAAAGTGAAGCTTATTTTAATATTGGTGCTGTCATTCGGAAACCTCATATCTCCATATTTCATGATTTTTATTTTTTCCATAAATCATTATTATTAGTCAACCTTTACGTTTGTTTTGCACATATCTAACCAAAAAAAATATTAGAAAATGCATGTCAACTTTGAAAACAGTACTGAATCGTTTGAAAAACAGTGTTTTTTTTTGTTTCCTGAAAAACTGTGAATTTGGACATTCAAGGTTTCGGAAGGACAGCACCGATGTATGCCAGGGTTTGTGACACAGCAATAACGGCAGCCCGTCACATTGCTATTCCTGTTGTTTACAGATTAATTTGCCATCAGCAGATTTATCAATAATGATGAGTAACTGCTCATGGTGTGTGCACATAAATTAAAATGTCAAATCTAATCTAATAACATGCAAATGTGCAAAATTAAGTGAACGCAAACTCACCAACATTATTTATGTCTCAAGTCATAAACACACAACCAAATGACTGGACGCAAAGACTGCCAGCATTGTGGTCAATTCAATTTTCTTGTAAAGGCTAATGTTGTCACAAGCTCACATTACAAAACTGTTTTAAGGAAATATTGTATTTTGTCAAAACTGGGGTCATGCCATGGGTTTAATTCCAAGAGAAAACACATGTAAATGATATGGATTTAAGCTTCTGCTAACTGCATAAATGTAAGGAAACAGAAAAACACAAATGAATATAAACTATAATCCAAACACTACATTATTTTGTAAATTGTGCAATGAAATACACACCAAAAAATTGTTGCGTTGGGTCAAAATGGGACGAACCCAACCATTAGGCTGGAAATTAACTCATGCTAGGTTGTGTCAACCCAACATGGGTTGTTTTAACTAACTGTTGGGTCAAATATAACATTACATTATATAACTTACATTTTCTGGGTTAATTTAACCCAACGGTTGAGTTTGTCCCTTTTTGACCCAAAGCTGGGTTGAAAATTACCCACCATTTTTAGAGTGTGAAATTATGTAATTAGAACCTTTTGCATATTTTATTTACTTTTTTTTGTTAAGGAATTTATAAAACCCTGTGTTATTGTAATCCATACATTTGCCACCTTGGTTTCTATAAAAGGAAAGCACCAAATAAGCCAATAACCCAGTAAGAGAAATTGAGTGTTTACCATGGTGCTGATACGAAGAACAAAGCAACGTTCAGTAAACAGAGCTAGAATCAACTTAAGTAATAATCAGTTTTAAGTTTTACTAGCTAACCTATAGATCCGGTGGTAGAATGTTATTCTTCCTGTATTCTTTCATTAGTGTCTTGTTTTCAGCAGTGAACTCAAGACACACACCCTGCTAGGTAAATAGTCTCCATAGCCAAGCTGGGTGGTTTTATGCATTTGATTATATCAAAAAGCAAAAGTATTTTAACATCTGGTATGTTCCTCTCACATCCATGCAGTCCTTTTCAAACAAGACCAATGAAGTGATTTATCTTCATGTTCCTTTTTTGTTCATTTTTTATGACAAACTACAGCCGGGTATGTGCATGTGTTTTCAATTAACACCAAACATTTTATGACTCAAAAAAAATTGAGAAACATTTAGCCACTGTATAGCCCCACAGGTCACAAGGTGAAGTGAAAACATTCATGGTTAAGTTTTATAAAGCGCCCACAACTCCAAATTTCAGTGCGAGAGCAGAAAATCTGGACTGTCTGCCTCTGCACCCCCTCATAAATGAGAGTGAACCATGTAAGAGTCCTGGGATGCAGTTTTTAACAGCATTCAGAATTCCCCTGTTTAAATTGAGCATAACTCTGCTTTCTTGCTCAGTCCTTCTGCTGAGTGAAGCACGAGCAGGCATCTCGCTGCACCCCTGCTGTGTACCGAGCGCAGAAAACTAAGCACTCAAAACATCCAGGACCCACGTGCTTCAGTTAGGGTCCTGTTCAGATTATCAGTCCATAGTCCAAACACTCGAAAATCCCAGAGGCTAAGTGCACAAAGCTACATGAAACTGTGGTTAGAATGTGGTCAAAAGCGCTGTTCGTTAAGAACGATTATGCATGAGGGGACTTTGACACCTCGGCATGCCAGGGAGGGGACCCTCCGGCTGTACAAGACGGGTAGCAGATCAGAAAGACGGGAGGCCTAGCCACATAGAAAGAAACTCAGTGTCTTCCAGGCACAAAAAAGCTGTGACTGCTTTGAAAAAGCAGCTCTTTTTAAATAAGTCTCAGTCCTCACACATGCGAAATCTGAGCTCTCCCACTAAAGTTTCTGGATCTGAAGGCAACAGTTGGAAATGGCTACATTGGCGCCATATCTGGAATTCTGTGCAGTTTATGTCAAAATCAAGTACTTAGGTTTTAGTGACAAGTTCACAAGCCCTTGTTCAAGCCTAAACTTAGATATAATAAGGTTGACCATGAACATAAACTGCCTCATTTGAGGTATGGCTTCAGACCAAAGGCTTGCTCTGAAATATGGCAAGTGCTTCTCAGAAATCCCTATAGATGCAAAAAAGGCTCAAAGTAAGTCACTTTAAAGGGGTTTGTCTGATCCGGCATATTATTTATGATTATTACACGGCTCATTGTAATGCTTGATTCTGATTGGCCCGTCGCGACATTTGCAGGTTCGTTATTCCCAGATAACACCCTCTCAAAACTAATAACACACGGTAACCCGGAAGCAGCAAATCATTTTGACTGTTTTTTTTGACAATTTAAATATAAATATGTCTTTTAATAACATATGACATTATATTTACAAATGATTAAACCAAATTGCCTGTTTGGATATATTTATTGGGTATATTTAATGTCGTGACATTTGAACATCGTTTCTTACCTTAAAACCAAAGTAAACGGCTTTTCCTCGCGGAAGGTCTGCATTCGGTAAAAATGACGTAATAAAATATTTCGAATTCACATTTCATGTCCAGGTTTTTTCTCATGTGGCAAGTAGCCGCTTCGCGTCGGGGCATGATCACACTGTCGGGCTTATTTCTGCGATAACAACCGACTGCCTGAACATTATCCCTTACATAAAGCTAAAGTGAACTAGAAATCATTGCATCAGAATGCTGTCTTGAAGATCGAGACAAGAGAGACTGACAGGCAGGAGGAATTACCTAAAGCAGTGGTTCTCAAACTGTGGTACGTGTACCACTAGTGGTACTTGAAGAGACCCCGGTGGTACGTGAGGTGACATGACAGAAAATTTAAAACTCTACATATTAACTTACATTTCGTGTTTTAAATAAAATTTAAAATGTTTAATACGACTACATGATACGGAATACATCTCCGACTATGTGCAATTTTAAGATAGTTTTATGAATTATTGTTGTTTATTTATCATTGGTGGATGTATCTCAGGCGCGTGACGGCAGCTCAAACACAGAGCGGGAGCAGACAGGCGCTGCCCTCACTCTCTTCCAATGAGCTGCGTGCAAATTAAGTTTCTTATGTATTTCTGCACTTGAACCGCTGTTTAAAGCTGTTGTTATTGCTGTAATGTGCTAATTCAACACGCGTCTGCATCTACTCAAGGTACTACTCAATGAATGTGATGAATTTTTGACGTGACGCTATGACAAGACCCACAGCAATAGACCGTTTTTACAATGACGTCAGTTACCTTCCACGTTTCGCAAAGCAGTGTATTCCAAGTTCTGGTTCGCCATCATACCGGAGATTTAAAAATGCAGGTATGTTTAACAAAAACAACTGGAATCTAGCTACCAGGACTTATAGCAAGAATATGACTTGACTAATAGAGAAGTTGACGATCACCAGCAGATGGCAGTAGTGCAACAAAATGGATGCAAGCTGCCGGTAAAAACCAAGAAGAAGAAGTTTTGATCGTGTCGTGAGGAAAAAATAAGCGCTGAACCTTCACTAATAAACAAGTAAAAGAGATAACATTACATCTCCCGCAGAGAAGTAGTGCTGGCGGAAGTAAGCAAACACTGCTTCAGAAGATGCATGACGTCATGTGAAAAGGGCCTATAGTCTCTGTTTGTTATATACAGCTGTTCTCTTGATGTTAAAGTATACGTATATTTATTTATCTTCTGTGTTGAATATTCTTTCCACATTGTTTGTCTTTAATATAAGTTTGTAGGCTTTCTGCAAGTCCCAACAAAGTTAATAAATCCCCCTTAATAGTCATTTACAGAGCTCTGTTTACAGTGCACTACAGAAAAGTGTTTTGTGTTCACTATTACTGCTGACTAACTTGAAACATGGAAAAAACATGTTCTTTAGTTTGAAAACAGCTGGTAAATAAAGTCTTAATAATAAATTAGAATTGGAGGATGAGGTGTAAAGAGAAAGATTCACAGCTCTACTATTAATCTAAGTGTTTATTCATATTATTTTCTATGGCGGTCATTAGGTGGTACATGGAACAACTAATTTTATTAAAGGTGGTACTTGATCGGAAAAGTTTGAGAACCACTGACCTAAAGTATTTTGTATTTCACATCCACTACTGGCCATGTATATTAACATGAAATTAACTCATCTGAAGAAAATATTTGTCAACGAAGGCAGATTACTCCCTTAACCCAAAATGGAAAGAAAAGAAAGCGAACTGCCACATCTAGCTACTAAATCACTGAATGTAACATGAAGCAACTAAATCTCTTTTGTGAGTGAAGTGACGTCATTCGATTAACCTCATTCAGATGAAATTCAAATTTGTATTTGATCAAAACTGAACCAAAGGACTGCCCTGTGTTCAGTCCAAAAAAGCAGAATCCTCAATGGCCACAAAACAATCTCCTCAGATCTTATGGAACTTCTCAACCATAATACACAATCATTTAGACCCCCCAGGTACATTCACACAAACTTGAACATGAGAAAGAGTGACAGCAAAGAGCAAAAGAGAGAAAAATAAGAGAGATCCAAACCACATGTCAATTCAGTGCAACTGTGAAGGCTGTGATAGCAAGTATAATTCATGTCGGAGTAACACTGTGGAACCGCTCAAATACGCAAATCCTGGGAGGAACACTGATTCATATCATGTGGCTGTCCAACACTTCAGTTCAGTAACAAGCTAAATTTCCCAAACAATTCTGTCAAGTCATTCATATCAAAGAGAGGAGAACTTTAAAATCGCAGCAGAGGCTTCATAAACTGTAGTTGCATTTTGGCACCAGATTCGCCATCATAGACAAGAACCTAATCAGATAAAGCAATGGACCATTGGAAACTACCCTCATATGCACACAAGTATGTAAACTCACAAGCCTTTCATCTTTTTGTTCTTAGCAGCTGACACACATATTCAATTATTTTAGTAAGATCCAAACAATTAACAACTAAGAAAAACACTGTTGCAATTAATTTCATATGGTCTTTGAAACCCACCAGACAAAACCTATAAAGCAACTGAAATGATTGTTCCATAAGAATGAACCACAATTATGCAGGTGATTGTGGGTAAAAAGAGAGACAAATGTTGTGTTAACATTAATGTGAATCAGATAAAGCGTTTCAAAGTCATGAACCATGCCAGTGAAAAAAAACACCACACCAGCACCACAAGACTTTTCAATCGGGCTCCAGACCTGAACAACAGGGCAGGACATGAAAGCAGTCCCACACAGCCATAGTACATGTCACAGCCAAGAGCTGTCCGCTGAGAACCACAGGCGATGTTATCAAACTTAAACACGGAACATTAGCATGAAAAGAGTAAAAAGTGAAACAAAATAACTCTACATTAGAATACTGCATTCTGCACCACATATGTGACCCTCTTAATTAGCACGGGAATATTTGTGGCAAAAGCCAACAAAACAATGTATGGGTCAAAATGATACATTTTTCTTTTATGCCAAAAATCATGATGATATTAAAGGGATACTTCACCCAAAAATGAAAACTCTGTCATCATTTACTCACCTTCGAGTTGTTCCAAATCTGTATAAATTGCTTATAACCAGACAGAGTTTGCCCCCCATTCACTACCATAGTAGGAAAAATTACTTCATCGTTTTTTTTTTTGTTCTGTTGAACACAAAAGAAGATATTTTCAAGAATGTAGGACACCAAACAGTTCTGGGGCACTTTTGACCATTGTATTTTTTCCTATAGGCACATTAAATCAGCAATATCTAAATATGTACATATGTGTCTTTTACAAAATATTCATTAAAATGTATAAAGTCAACAAAGATCACTAATATATGGGCCTCCAAAACTGAACTTTAAGACTTGAAAACTGAAAAAGACTGAAAACATGAAAAGGTGATGTTAAGGAATATTCCTTTCTAAAAGCTTCCATCTTATTCAGTTTTGGAGGCCTCAGTGACAAATCTAATTGAATTAAAACCACAGACTAAGACAACTACATATTGTTGTGTGCTTAAGGTGTGTGTGACTGTCTGACGCAGATGACTCCATATAGAAAGAGGCAGTGGCTGCCCAAGCACACATTGTGGGAAAAATAATCTATCCTCATTTTGTGACATGAGAAAGATTCAGGGGGAGAGAGGGAGAGAGACATGTCATTCTAGACTCCATGCAAACACAAACTGTTGCTCAAAACAAACAAGTGCACACATACACACACTATTGCAATAGAAAATTCTCATGAAATTAAATAATGAAAAACAAAACATTATGCATAAGCATGAGGACAGTTTGCATAAGCATAAGGACAGTTTGCATAAGCTCAGTTTCATTCTGTTTTATTTGAGCCTGTTTTGATTACGAGCAGTAATTGTGGAATGTGGATGAAAAGTACACTTTTAATTGTTCTATTTTTATGAATTATTGTGTTAATTAAGAATGTTAGAATTTCTTAATTTCTGTGTATACAGCACTGCTATTTGCTATGTTCTCCATTTGCTTTAATGACACAAAAAAGCACATTCATGGCCTCAGACTGGTATGGTAGAGCATTAGAAACATGCTTATGTTAATGTATTGGGTATATTTAATGTCATGGATACTGCAGTCCTTTCTATATTATCCTCTGAATAAATTCTCTTTCATTCAGTCAAGTGGCAAGCTGTAAACATCTAAAATAAAGTCTAGAAAGAAGTATTTTAGTAAATATATATTCAGCAGCATGCCAAATCACCTCTTAAGCCTTCCTTGTTGACAGCTATTTCAATATCTGCTGCATGAAAAGCCAAACACTCCATGTGAAGAAGCTGTGCTACCCAAGAAAGAAAGAAAGAAAGAAAGAAAGAAAGAAAGAAAGAAAGAAAGAAAGAAAGAAAGAAAGAAAGAAAGAGACCGTGAGTAAAGCTTCAAAAATTTGCTGTTAGTTATGAATTAAAAACAAGAATAAGTAGCGCTCTTTAAGAGGGCAAGAAAACAAGCTAGATGTAAATGCAAAAACATCAAACGAGAGCTAGCTGAAAAACATTATTTAATTAACTTAAATGTTTCCTGCAGTCAATTTTCAACTTGAACCAACCAACTAAAGCATTTACTTTATTCATAGAGAAAAAACAGAGCGAGTGGTAGGAGTGCAGATTCAGAGTGATTTTTTGCTGGGGGTTTAAACTCCTTTTGGTTGTCTTGGCAACTGTCAAGTTCAGGTTCTAGGCTTCTAACAACCATCCTTAAACAAACAAACAGTGATATACTTCCTTCTATATCACTGGGCTTTAGTTTTAGTGGGGTATATTTATTATTGCGCCCAGAAGGAAATTTCTGGGCCTGCTGGCAAATGGTAAAAGGACTGGACAGGGACTTCGCTTTAAATTTTACTGCCACTAAAGGGAGTTGTACTACACCAAGAACTCAAATATGAGAGCGAACACACATATCTGACCTGAAGAAAAGAATCTCCAATGTGGACTTTGGGAGACATTTCTGGCTTTTGTCTCGGGTGTACTCTGCACCAAATTGCAGTCCAATTCATGGCAAAAGTCAGGTACATTTCTCTCAAACAACAAATAGGAAAAAGGGCATCCCTAAATAGCGTGATCAAATGCATAATCAAAACACACATATTCACTAACATCCTCAGCATATGATAACATAAATATGGACAGAGCCTGATTTAAAACTAAGCTTTTAGCAAATTCGCTTCCACATTAGAAGTGATCACATGAGAACGAATACTCAATATTTCGAGCACGCAAGGCAGGTCAACCACATGATAAATTATTACAGATTTTTTTGTGTGCGATGATTAACAAAACAAAAAGTTCTTATCAATGGCTCAATAGAAGAACAAAGACTGAAAAAAAGAGAACCCCAGCAAAAGAATTTGTCATTTCGAAACAAAGCGAACATGAAACGCAGCTGTACAAAACTACATATTAAGATCACATCAAGTCAAGTTAGATTTGGCTCCGACAGAGAAGACAAAAGTGAGTCAATGGAGAACTTGTGCAGCTACAGGAAATAAGATGGCAGAGGAAGCATCCAGGCTTTAGCGTGATGCTTTAATGTTTTCCATCCGGAGAGGAGAGAAGCCATCTAACCGCTCTGTGGACATTCACACACATCTCCTGAACTGGGTTCTGTGGTACCACATGTTTATGGCCCTTGTATATTAGATCTTATAGATTAAACATACACTACAGGACTAATTAGATTAGGCTGTTTATATGACGAAGCACATTTATTGGTTTTATTCATTTTTGTAATACTGATTTGGTTGCAGAAATATTACTTGCTTTAATAGCTGCTCATTACATAATAGCTTCTCGTTCACCACATCCCATTAGGAAGAGTAAACATGGCACATTTAGGCTATTAGAAGAGCTTATATAATTAGTTACAAATCTGCAAATTTTAGTCTCCAGTATGGTATATTTCGTTGGGTCGTGCCATAAAGTTTGATGAGTCTCATAAATGTTACAACCAGCATCAGGACCTTCCCCATCCCATTAAACTGAAACATATTAAGTAGATTTAAAGGGTGTTTATTGTCTTTGGCCCCAATTTAGCATACTCAACTCAAGCATGCTGGAGTCAAAAGCCATCATTCACAGGTGAAACTAAATGAGGATAAAAAGGAGCTGGCCACAAAACACAGCTGGCAGGCAAAAATGAGAGAGTCAAATAGTTGACCTAACTGATATGCTTGAACCTGGTCCGGGCAGATTCCTTATGTGCCATCATTCTATCAGTAACCATGGCTTGGAAGGGGGAATGATTTACTGATTCACTCATACCAGAACTGATTATGCGAAAACTAAATCTGACAACAATGGAGTGTAACACGTCTATACAGGTCACAGGGACTGGTGTACTCAAGAGAAATAAGATATCAGTAGAAGTGCAGACACATCAACCCTTGTGCAGATAAACTGATCAATTCAGAACTGAGGGCAGAGGCATTGATCAATGAGACATACTCACCAATAAAGGGGGAAAAAATCCTTATCATCGACAAACCCTGATCTTTGGGTGAGAGGGTGTTCAAAGTGATACAAGTAGCAACTCACTGTAAACATTAGCACTGAGAATGGTTCGCACGAATGATTAACCGACACTTTTGAGTTAATGCTAATTGAGTTAATGCTAATTGAGTCAATGCTAGCGCACTGCTCGTAAATACGTCAGGAAACGCCCGTTTTAAATAAAATACATTTTATGAGGATAACCATTTAACCTGTAATATATTCTTATTTCAGTTAGTAGTCATTTTCTGTTTCTACACACGACTTTTAATGTATCGGCTACATAAATATGTGTTCAGTAGACTCGTCGAAGCAAAGCTGCTTTCGAGCGCCACCTATCGCCGAAGAGCCCAATTTCTCAACAAGAGAAGCTTCATGACTGAGGCTGACGCTAACATTAGCATAATTTGACAAACTACACCGGCAGACCTAACTGTTACAAAGAAATACAGTTCTAAACAAGAGTATCACCGATAAACCTACAAAGATCTATTATTAATCTAATACGCAGATTACTAACCAAACTAGACCATTATTCAAAAGAGATGGCAACGGAGGCAACATAAGTAAGACAATGTTTTTAATTCATAATTTTTGGCATATATATATATATATATATATTTATATATAATGTTCATTTTAAAACTGAAACGTATTTAAACATTTGTATTACATTTTCAATATGCCGTCTGGAAAATAAAAAAGTGCTTCCTTTTCCTTGCTTGTGTATTTCTCTCCAAATGTTCAGTCAGTGGTGACGAAAAAGACAGGAAAAATCAAAAGGCACTGAAACCGGACTCTGCTCGAGTGTTTTTGTACAAAAAAATAAACAGTTCACATGAAATGCACACACAGAGCAATACAGGACTTCACTGCAAAATCAGTGAGAGCACACGGTGATCTTCCACCAGAATCATTCTAATGACAGCAACAGACATTGCATAGATATGCACCCTTTCACATTTTTATCAATCATATTGCCTAAATACAAAGCATTTACTCAATAAAGCGTATAATGAAAGGCAGTTTAAAGAGCAGTACCCGAATCATGGCAAAATGTTCACAATGCGATGTGCTTCATCGGGCCGCATTTCACGACATAGTGCATACAATCTGCCTTATGAATGACAAAATAGCCTACCACAGTAAAAAGAATGCGTTCCAGTGGCATTCTGTTTATTGCCGTTCATAAAGAACCCCACTCCCACCCAGTCAACAATATCATACAGTGAACGTTATGCAGCAACAGGTGTGATGAGAATATAACCTGGAATGGCAGGAAAGTTTTTCCACTGTGTTTTGTCTTTAAAAAGAGTTGCAGTTCGTATATAAACCAGGGGGAAAGGCTCAAAAAAAGGATGACGTATGAAGACAGGTAACTTAACATTAAAATAGATACGGTAAAATCATGCCCATTAGCTGCACTGATATATTTCGCGTAGCTAACACACATTCTTAATAGGACTACACCTACAGCATCTATCAAGTCCATGGTTCAAATGTGTGAGGAGATGAGCTTATCGTTTTGTACAAAAGGCACATGAATACCGCAGCTGCCTGGCTCGTATAGAAACAGAATCTGTCAGGGTTTATCCAGCAGACGTAAATTCACACAAACTTTAAAAGTCCAGCACACTCCGCTCCCCGGTCGCGTCAGCCGCAGTTGCCCATGGCTTTAACAAACGATCCGTCGGGAAGCTGCCTGAAGATGCCCCGTAACGTCTCCAGTTCTCGTGTAAGGTGTTCCACCCTCTTGCGCAGTCTTTCGTTATCCCCCGACAGCTCGATCACTTTTTGTTGCGTCTCCACATTGCGCATTTTCGCCTTGTCCCGGCTCTTGCGCACAGCTATGTTGTTGCGCTCCCTCCTCTGCCGATATTCAGAGCTGTTCTTGTCGAAATGTTTTTTGGATTTCACCCGCTCGCCCATTTTCATGGAGCCCCCCGGCAAGTGGTTGTGTTGGTGGTGCGGGCTGGGTACGGGGGTCGGTGGAGGTGTTGGATGTCCTGGTTGGAGATGCATGGTGGTTTGCGCACAGTGCGCAATCTGATGCTGAAGGTAAGACAGATGCGGCGGATGGTGTTGAGAGTGGTGGTACGTGGGTGGCATCGAGTGGCCGAGCTCATCTTCCTCCCGAGGCTCTTGTTTGATGGCTACAGGTCTCATTCGTGCCGGATTGTCGTAGATCGGTTCCAGTTTGGAAGAGTCCATGTAGTTGTTCAGACAGCTGTACATCTGCTGGGCCCCCGGTGTGCCATTGGCGCCGTGGGGGTAATCGTAGTCTCCGCTCGCCAGCTTGAGTTTCTCTTGTTTGGAGCTGTTATGGAATAAGTCAGCCAGGAATTCGTCGTTGAAGGCAGCAGGGTCGATGTACGCGCTGATGTCAATTGAGTTTTCGTTCTCGCAGATTTCGCTCAGGTCTCCGGTGGTTGCGGTGTCTTTGTAGATGTAGGCGTTTTGCTGACTTTGTACAAGGCTGGTCATCGGGGGTCGTGGGGCGACCTCGTACAGGTTTGCTTGCTCCATGGAGTATCTAAAACCCGCCAGACATGGTGAAGAGCTCCGGGAATCCAGCTTGCTCGCAGTACCGGAGAAAGCCTCGCTGGCTCGAAGTTCTTGGGACAGACAAACTTTCAGCTGGTCGTGGCTGCGTACTTAACCGTAAAGTGGATGCAAGTTGACCGCACGGGATCTCCGTTAAGACTACACTTGCACCCTCAGCGTGTGAGCTTCACATCTGTCGAGGAGTTTTCTGAGTGCACTTATATACGTGCTTGCGTTTGGAGGGCGGGTCCTAATGCTTCTGGTCGTGTCTCTGTCAGAAAACCTAAACCACTTAACGTACTCGCCATACAAATGCCTCTAAAATTAAATTATAGTCAAATATGCGGGTAATATTAACACAAATAGTATTACGTAAACATTATAAATGGCCTACCATTATTGAATACAAACACATTGTATCAAAATTAGAATGTAATCAAAATAAACATTTTTAATTCTGAGAAATGCACGATAGAATAATAATTGGGTGAGACGTGTATGTTTTGTTCATTTTATTGTACTAAATTGTTCTATTGTACAAATAACGAATTTGAGTTCAATTGGTAAATGCATGTTTTGTATGATCATTTTAATATTTTATTTGAAACCCGTCGCGTGGAAAGAATACATTTTAGTTATGATTTAATCAATTGTAATCAATTTAGTTATGACATATCAATTGATTTAAACGTACGATAAAAACAATGATACCGGTTACAATGAAAAAACAGCCCACCGTAATATGAATGAAATAAAAAAAGAACGAGACTGATTAATAAAGCACCAAAATATAGGCTCTGTGACATTTTTTTATAAAATAACTAGCCTATACGAATTAATTTTACTCCTTAAAAGAGAAAACGGCAAATAAAAACAGACAGGTATTGTATCTTTTTAATTATCTGCATATGCGAGTGAGACATTAATATCTGTGTTTAAGGCAGATGCTTTTGTCTTGTTTAATTTTGTGAATGCGTTACTTGTTTTTAAACAGTGGCTTTCATGCATTTTTATTAAATATATTTTATCCTAGTGTTGTTTTTACCATTTAAAATATTTTTGGTTATAAAGTTTTGAGTATGTATCTTTGCCAAAATAAACAGAGTAGCACACGTCTCACCTAGTACAAGCTAGAGAACTTGACAATTGTGTGCGCTGAAGTTGGAGCGCTTATCCGGGGTAATCAGTGCGTGTGCAGTCTGGGAGCTCCCTCTATTGTTACAGCGCGCGCCTGGCACGTACCACTGTAAAGTATGAGAGGGTAGGAAATGTAGCCAGCAGCAGATATGTTATATTTTTTATCTCTTGGATAGTTTGGGGCTGCTGTGTTTTTACTTTACATTTCAAAACAAGTTACAAAATACTTTATTGAGGCTATGTAGTAACATGTCATGTATAAAGTTCTCCATACGAGAATAAAATGCATTATTTTGGGAATTAGACAATATTCAAATAAAATATTTAAAACAAACTTCCCCGTCATTGTGTGCTTTAATACATAAAATTACAACTTTACGTTTCGCAGTAATGAGGAATTACCTTGTTTAGTATTCTTGAATTATCTCACGTCTTATTGCATGGAAACGCCTCCAACTAACAATCGCGATCTGATTGGTTTAGTAACATGTCAGTCAAAGCTGTATTTCGTCATCTCTCCCCACCATTCGATCTGATTGGTTAGTAAAGCAGATTTCCCTACATGGTCAAAAGATTTCGCAATACTCCCAAGCGCCGCTTTACCAAACAATAACACCTCATCCTGCGCTTATTTCTCGTAAACAAAGGGGATATTATTCTTTTTTAACTCAAGTGAATCACTTGTAAGCCTCGAACGTCTTCAAGGTAAGTCGTCTGGGAGATTAGATACCTATTAGACTGTCGAATGTAGTATTTTTTTACCCATGAAACGATGGTTTGCTAACCGAGTGGATCCTTTCTGCTCACCCCATTGCAAAATAGCTCAGATCTGAGACCAGAGAGCTTCATTCCTCATGGTTAAACATGACCATGATCGACCGTATACAGTTATATTTCATTTCTAATAAGGTTTTATGTAGAAAGCAGTTTGAGCTATCAGTTGATAATGTTGGACGCCTGACGTCATGGTCCGAAATGTGTCAGCTAACGTCAAGTTAACGTTACTTAGCAAGCCTGCTAACTTGTAGTACGTTAGATCCACTGGTTACAGATTCACGTAGACGTATTTAAAGTATAATTTGTGTCAGCGTTCTATTTTTACATTGTCTGCTGTACTGCTTTATTGTATTTTAAAAGCTCGCTTGCCATGGTGTTGTTGAGGCAGCTAACACTGTGGTATTCCCCTTCATTCCTACACAGTTCCGTGTATGATGTAACCAGCCTGCCATGTCTCATAACGACACACAAGCCCTGTCCGTCAGACAAATGCTCACCAATAAACTTTAATTTCGTTAACAGTAACCTCGCTTTTCTGATGTTGGTTTAAATTGTTAACTTTACTCGCCTAAGTTCTGCATGACTTTGGAGTTTCCCTTCTCCAGTGGTAGAACGGAGCGGGTGGGAGGGCGAGCGATGATGCAACCGCGGGCAATACTTGAGCTCCTCACTCATAGGAGAGAAAGAAATTTTGCCACATATGCATATTGACATGGCAGCACGGTCGGATAACAGCAACATAATTCTAACGGATGAGCACGGGTGATTGAGACGACTTTTAGGTATTGCAGCATTTTGCTAAAACAATGCGTTTCTGCGATGAGCATCTGTTCAGGTGGGGATTGTGGGGCATCACGATTTGCAAAAATGTACCATCTGATCAGGGATGATGCTAATGTGTGTAAAGTACTTCATCTGGTTTCTTTCTCTTTATCCTGTCTGGCTTTAGGCACACATATTCTCCCTGTACCATCAGCCCCATCACAATATCCAGCTCTGGGAAGTCCGACAGCATATGTCGGTGTGGGTGAGAGATACAGTGGAAGTGGATCCAAATGAGCAAGCAGCTGCAACAGAAGATAACCAACACAATTCAGAACGGTGTCAGTGTTATACAGAATCGGCCTCATAATAGTGCAGTGAACCCCACTAGCACAGCAGGACTGCAGCAGGTACACATATGAACACGCTAATTTACTCATGTGAATTTATAAATGCTCATATAATATTTACGAAATATATCTAACCATGAAGAATCCACAGCGTGTTTATAGATAAACATTCTTGAGCATTAAGATCACTTTTGCACAGTGCTGTACAATTGTAGTGTGCCATCCTATTCCTTATATTAACTATGTACGAAATTGTTGTATCTTTTGCAGGTTCCTCAGTTAGTCCCAGTGAGTCCCGCAGGTGGGGGAAAGGCCACACCACCCAGCAAGATGAAGAAGAACATGGCAGAGAAAGACAGTGAGGAATACCGCCAACGAAGAGAACGCAACAATTTGGCAGTAAAGAAAAGCCGCATGCGTAGCAAGCAGAAGGCACAGGACACCCAGCAACGTGTCAATGAGCTCAAGGAGGAGAATGAGAGACTGGAGGCCAAAATAAAGTTGCTCAGCAAAGAACTGAGCGTGCTCAAAGACCTGTTTCTGGAGCATGCTCATAACCTCGCAGATAACGTGCAGCCCCCTGCTTCTGCTGGAGGCCCCGGAGACCTCTGCAACAACAACAATGGCAGTAACAACAACAGCAGCCAGTGAGGGGCTATTGTTGGTGTGCAGTGTGCTATACTGTGGGCCATTGAGGCTCTTTAGGCAAAGCATTTTAATCGTATTGCGCTTTCATTTTCCCTTGTTCCTAGAATTGCCTGCAATGTTAACTTATGTTTTCTCTTGTACACTTAAATTCGGGTTTTTTTTCCAAATGTATTGTGTCTCATGCTGAGACTTATGACATCATTGCCATAGCAACTACAGAATGTCCAACCCACGCGATTTGATGTGCAAGAGATAACCACCTTTTATAGCCTAATCTATTTTAAAGCATGTTTCAGTGTCTTGAAATTTAGCAGTATCTTAGAGGAATGTGCTTGTCAGTGGAGAATTTTATTTTGTGGCCAAAGTAGGTTACAAAGATTGAAGATTGTAAAAGTTGATTTAACAATTTTACAATATGCGAGATAAATGTTTCATCAGTGCAAAGGAATTCACTCAAATTAAATTAAAACAGAAAAAAAGTTTAGTAACTTACTATATTCTTGTTTTTTTCCTGTCGGCTTGTCTTAAATTAAACCGATTTGTTGACCTTAAGTCTTATAAAAAAGCAAATATTCTTTTTGTATCCATAGAAACAGACTCCAGACAGACAAAACATATTGCATCAGACTCCAGACAGTATCTGCATTAACAGTAGCCCTTAAATCCCTACAGTTAAGCCTCCAATTCCGACAAGGGTGGAGGAGAATTTGAGAATATTAGCTCTAGCCTGAATTTTAGGGTGTTGGTAGCTCAATTAAAACAAACTTATTTCATAACAGTTACTATTGTGTCTGTGTAAATACTCTTGATGGGGCAGATAAGATATAGAATGAGAAATGGCCTTTTGAAAATTAGCCTTTAAATTGCAGTCATTTTGTTTCTCTGACACGTCTTGGTTAAGATCAGTACGTGTGAAGTTTACATCTGCAGCAGCAGGTGTTACTTTAGGTTAGTGGATCAGCTTGGTAATGTAGCCAAATGACTTTTGCCCTCATTGACTCTCATAGGGCTGTGCGTTCTTGGAGTTGCTGTAGATAGACTTTTGTACCTCAGGCTATATGTAATAGCCTCACCAGACAGCCTTTAAGACCTGTATTCCTGTTTAAGAGAAAATTAAAGAGGGGTCTTGTTAGATGTCTAAAGCATCTTTAATTGTATTGTATATTTTCATTTTCTATATCCAATGTTTTAAACATTTAAAACAAGCATGAAAGGTAATGCATGATTAGCACTATTTAAACAACTAAAACGTTATGCTTTAAATTAGAAAAAAACAAGTTTTGTATTGTATCAGGCTGAGCTGAAATAAAGCTACTGTGATAAACTTCTTTAAAAAAGTCAATATTTTAATTGAATATTTGAATGGCCTATTTTGCTTAAGTATGAGGGTTGCTGGGCAACCTTGCTTTTTTACATGATGTATATTGGGTTTTTTGTGCATTGTAAATTAAAATTGAATATAAAACACCTTCTTTGTGTTTGTACTAAATGTAAAGAGAGAAGCGGCACGAAACCTAGACATTTATTTACCAGGTTCGCTTACTTCGTCAGAACAAGTAAAATTTCATAACTAGCTATGAGACAATTTACCATAAGTAATTTTTATAAATACACATTAAAAAAATTGAGTTTGTTTATTTTGTTGATACTTATTTCCAAATCAGAGATACAGATATACTGCATGCAAGAAGCACTCAACATTGCAAAGAAAAAGTACTGTACTGGAAACTTAACAAGTAGTAATTGTTATGTCCAGACTTTATTAATGTTCCTGCAAAACCTGTCACAGCAATTCACAAACTTGTGATTTAGTTTTAAAATAAGTCATAAAAGGAGATCGCGGTTAAGAAGTGGATGACTATTTAATTGCTTCGGCTCATTCTATTTTTTCTATACCATGTTCTGATGAGGTGAGATATCTATTAAGCAATGTCATAACCACATCAATCAAAACATCGTAAACATTTGAGAAAAATTTGAAATGCTTTATCTAAAATCACTTAAGCCAGGATTTCATTTTGTGCTCATTTCTTGCTCTTTTTATCTTATCCTCAAAGCTGTACAGACATGTACAGAGCAGAGCACAAACTCACTGGAACACTGAAACCCAAGAGCCACTATGTTAATACACAGCATGAGTTTATATATACTGTAAGTATGCTTTGAATTCAGAATACAGCTGATCGTAACAGATTTTTATTCCTAAAGAATAATCTGACTGGAGGATCTCAAAGGCTTGAGTGACTTGTGAAGGATTTTCAGTTGAAGATCATCTTTTGCTATGACCCTAAACTCGTCATTAGAACAGTATAAAATAAGTGTCTTCTCAAACTGGTCTAGCCAGTAAAACAGTTTCTTTAAACAGTTTGAACAGTCAGGTGTAGCAAGAATAAACATCTAAAGCAGGGGAAAAGGTGTAGATGTAGTTTAAGGTATGATGGTATGATGTTCAGACTGACAGGGAGAATGTCGGTCATTCGGTACTTGGACCCTGGACTGCTGGAGGTGCTTGCGTGTGCGTATGTAACCTTTTCAGTGAGATAAGATCAGTGTTGTGCAAGTTACTTCCAAACTGTAATACATTACAGATTACTTGTTACTGTTATTTAAAAGTAATCCCTTACCTTGCAATATTACTGTCTCAGAATTGTAATACGTTACATGACTCCTGTATTACTTTTGAGTTACTTTCACCAAAATAATTACAGAAGTAGAACTTAACATTCTAAAATGACAAAATGTCTTTGTATTTTTGTACTTTCAAAATACAAAATACTTTTTGCCAATCAACCTCTTTATTAGACTGCTGATTTCTTGTATTAACTAGGCTATACAAAAAAAATACTAAGATTAAATGCATTTAAATACAAAATACTATTACAAAATAATAGTATTTTGTATTTCAAATGGATGTATTTGAAACACTGCCCATCCATGCAGTCTAATAAGGAGGTTGATTGGCAAAAAAGTATTTTAGTTTGAAAATACTAAGATTAAACACATTTAAATACAAAATAGTCCCATCCCATCACTGAACTAGATTATATAGAATTCTAGCTAGTCATCATGTAAATGTTAGCATACCTTGTCATTGCTGCTGGTCACAGGGATCTTGCTAACTAGCTTCCTGAAAGCAGCCCAATGACCCTTCAAAACCTGCCCAAAAGGAATAAAACTAGCCCAATTATTTTCCGGTGTCAAATCAGTTGACAACTGCCAAAAGACGTTTCTATTGCTATATTTTCTTATCTGAATGGTTTCCTAGGTATTGTATATATTTTTTGTTCTGTTGAACTCAAAAGATGTTTTGGGGATTTAGGAAATCAAACAATTCTGGGTCACCTTTGACTACCGTTATAATTTTTTCTGCTATGGTAGCCAATGATGCCAAAGATTTTTCAGTTGCTAACATTCTACCAAATATATTTGTGTTCACCCGAACAAAGAAATTTATACAGGTTTGGAATAACTAGAGGGTGAGTAATCCATAACAGAATTTTCATTTTTGGGTGGAGTGTCCCTTTAAAAAAGATCCCATGTGTGCTCGAGGCCACGCACGGAAATGGACGAGAAACGTGTTTTCTCTTCGTAAGACATGCAAAAACTTGCTTAAGAAATAAGCATGGTTAAATTTATTGCATATGTATAATGTGTACAAGCACGTCAATGTTTTAGTTGTTCTAGACTGCGTATAGCGCAGCTCAAACGTGATATTTGGCTGCCGGAAGAATCAACTTTTGAACACTCAGGCGTGATTTCTTTCATTGTGTAACCTGACATGCACCTTAGTACGAAACATTGGTAAAAACATCATTCGGATGCATTTTCTAATACCACCGCTATATTTTCCTCTTTGGTTGAGCTGAGTTCCCGCGTCCCTCCCTGTACTGTAGCCTGCCTGTCAGACGGTCGTTCCCCACACTTTAGAGAACGGGTCTGGTCCTGGAGTTGCCAGGTATTCATCTGATTACGAATACACATTAAGAATCTCATCAATTAACATTTATCCTTAGAATATAAATAAACATTTTGGCGGCCGCAGTACATTATGAAAGTAGCCCAAAACCCGCAACCCGCGGCTCCATAATTTTTCCCGCAACTGCATTTTCAAAATTAGCTCATTTGTGCGGGAAAACCGCGACCCTGGCAACATTGGCGCTAGGGCTTACAGCGAACAGGGCGGGGCCAATAGCCTCGGACCTTTAGCTCAGAGGCTGAAATCATGCCGCGTTACAATACAAAATACAAAGTTCCACCAGCCAGAGGGAGATGAATGATACCACACGCGTCTATTCACGAACAGGAAATAGAACTTGCGGGGTTTTTGAACATGTACCGAGTAAAATATTACTGAAAATTGATTAGTAATGCCTTACACTACTGCCTTACAGCAAAAAGTAATCAGTTACTGTAATAATTACTTTTGTAACACATTACTCCCAACACTGGATAAGATGAATGACGCGTTCTGGAACACAGACACAGTTTCCCAGCACAGAGGAAGCTACCTGGAGCTCAAACCTCTCTGTTTTCCTTCCTCAATCAGTTTTCCACTAAGTGTATTCTTAGAAGTTAAAGACACAGTGATAGACACTTTGTAAATTGTTTTCAAAGACCCACTAATTACTACAGAAAAGTATATTTTCCATTACATTATATATTTCAGGTCTTTAAAACTCACCGTCTTCCAAAAAGTCAGAGGCCAACATAATATATTGGCTTTCGAGATGCATTCTGTGACCTGGTTCGAGCGGACAAGGCCATAGATATTGTGTGACTCCAGCTGGCAGAAGGCTAGAGACAAGAGATAATAAAATGCTGAATCAAAAAGTGTGGTAAATTTACATTTCTGAAGATACTATAATAAGCTGTCACCGACAATTTTTCCTAAAGTTAATTTATAACTGAGTTGACTGACATCAGAATCATCCGACTGGCTACCAGACAGTAAGGTGAAGTTGAGCAGGGCCGGCCCGTGCGACTTTTGGGGCCCGCAGTTGCCAACAGTGTAAAAATAGTCATCATACAAATATCCATTGAACCACAGCAAACATAAGTGGGGTCTTGTATCACACTGAAAGGTGCTTTTTGTCATTATCTTGATTGCAGATTATTGGAGAATCCCTCGCCTTATACTACCACCAGGATATCAATACTAATACGTATTATATTAATAAATAAAAATAAAGTTTAATCGAACACAAGTTTAATACTCTTAGTATATAATGGTCAAATAAAGGTGCGAAAGGATTTGCAAATCTAATGTCTAACGTCTAATACTGCATTACAGAACTTCAGCTAACTTTAGCTAACAGTTGGTGTAACTAATCGCAGCCTCGTCCACGACAACAATTTAGGTAAGAACATTACATAAATGTGATTTATGGCTTAAAAATTCAATGATTAATATATCCAGTGTTTACATGAGGTTACCTTTGATGAAGTGTTCACTGCACATACGAGTGTACATTGACGGCTGCCATTGTTCCCTATCACTGGGGACAGAGGCACGTTTACAAAATTAACAATTTCATTCTTTCTGGGTTTCCTTTCTCGGACGGGATTCTGTATGCATACTTCAGGCCTGTCTCCTCAACGATTTGTTATTTAAGCAGTGGTGTCAATTCATCTAAAGCCAAGATATGGCAGACTCTAGTGAGGCCATCCAATCTTACTACTCGACATGACGGTCTCACATATATTTATTAATTCCTGACCCTATCATCCATGCTGCTACTGCAAGAGCTGCAGTGACACTCTTTTCAGGGAGAGGAGCCACCTACATTTTTAGTGTTTCCGATGTTCTCCAGACGTCTCCACCCTTGTTGTTATAATATAAAAATGTATTATTATTAGGGCTGTCAAACGATTAATCGCGATTAATCGCATCCAGAATAAAAGTTTGGGTTTACATAATGTATGTCTGTGTACTGTGCATTTTAATTTAGTATTTATAAAAACAGACACATTTATTTAAGAAAAAATACAATGTTAATATTAATAAACATTTACATATAATTTAAATTATTGGCAAATATAAATAAATAAATTTAAACATTTTCTAAATATATACAAGTTTGTGTACATGTATGTGTTTATAAATACTAAATTAATATGCACAGTACACAGACATACATTATGTAAACACAGACTTTTATTCTGGATGTGATTAATCGTGATTAATCGTTTGACAGCCCTAATTATTATAAATGATAATATGTTATTTTGCCAATATATTATAAACAACAATATATTCATTTTAGAAATATTGCTTGGTTTGCTGTTGGAGACTTGCCATTGGCTGTTGTTTTTGAATAATTAATTAGGTAGATGTATGCATGGTTGGGATGGTGTTTTGGCAATGGTCATTTATAAATATAATTATGTTTCGAGTTCCGTTTTGAGTAATACCTAATGTATAACTCTGAAATTAATTATATTTGTTAAAGCTACCATCGTCAGGATTATTGGCAATCCTTGGCACTATAAATAGAATTGTCGTCATTAACTGAGCGGAGCTTCTTCGCGCTCAGGATAAGGTTGGTTACGTGAGGGCTAGTCTATAGGCAGGGATGAATTACTGACCAGGCCATGGGTCCAGTGCCCAAGGGCACTTGCTTACCATGAGCCCGAGGGGGTCCTGGGCTTAAAGGTTACGCCATTGAATTTGGTACAGAAAACCCCAAAACAATGAAAACGAATGATTATTTATGTTTAATAAATGGGTCCCATAGCCTATGCAAGGCTTCTTATGGCGCGTTTCCACTGCATGGTACCGTCAGGTTTAGTACTGTAAAAAATACATGTGAAATCTACAGTAATTCACTGTGTTCATGCACTGGAAATAACGTATTTTGGGTCACAGAGCATTAAAGTATACTCTTAAGAAAAATGGTTCTAAATAGTACCGAAAAAGGGTTCTTCGGCTTGTAACAATAGCAGAACCCTTTTTATAAGGTTCCATAAAGAACCCTGTCTTGAAAAGTGCTATATAGAACCTCAGTAGTGCTATAAAGAACCCTTTCTTTATCAGAAAACAGGAGGGGTTTTAATTTAGGTATTTTTATTAATTCATTAATTTAGATTTATGGATTTTATCATTTTCAATTTCCGTTTTACCATATAAAAACAACAAGTAAGACATGTAAATCAAGTAATACTTTTACTTCCTTCTAGTCACATCATTAAATGTCATGGAACATTCATTATATTTGTACATATTAATACCTTTCACAATTTTGCATTGTTGCAGCTTTACAGAAAAAAAACATATTAGCCCTAAACAGAGACAAAGGAAAAAGTAAAGAAATATGTTTTAGTCTATTTTAGCACAAAAGCAGTAGAAATGTGACAACAAAAATGTATAGAAATAAAAGTATATATATATAACCAGGAAAATTATAAAAATACATGATTACTATTTAAATTTAACTGATCAGCAAGATTATACAGCAAGCAGTGAAGCCAAGAAGTCATCTTATATTGTTTGCAGATAACTACATCCATTATTTTTATGTGTGGTAATGATTTTGAGTTTCTGGCAAATCAAAAGTAGCGTCTGGCATGGGGCTAAAATTGCAGGCCGTGATCATCGTGGATCGAGTGTGGGCTATATTCAATGAGAAATTACAATACTGATCAAAATATTGTGAAAATCACATTAGAGGAATGTGCTAGAAAAAACGACTTTGTTAACCTAACCAACACTGGCCTGTGGTAAATCACAACAATCAAGCATGACTGTTCATAGTTCTATAGAAAGGGTTTAAATAATTAAAATAGAGATTTTCCCAGTTCACAGGTATTACAGTGAATCTTGGAATTGAGAAACTTTTGTGTGATATTCAGGGCACCTCTGACATGGGACATAATCCAAAACAAAGTACCATCATTATTTAAAGCAGTGGTTCTCAAACTTTTTCGTTGTAAGGCCCCCTTTGTGTTAAGTGCATCGCTTTGCGGCACCCCATATAAAGCCGTATAATCTTAAACTTAGAATTTTTATTAAACCAAAACTAGGGCTGCAACAACTAATCAATAAAATCGATAATAATCGAAAATGAAATTCGTTGTCAATGAATGTCATTATCGATTAGTTGGTCTGTGACATCACTTGACGTCACGCAGTAATAAATCAAGCGCGTCTTCTTCCCTTTTAAAATTACCATTTTAGATGTGTTTCTCCATGCAGCATGAGCTGCGCAGTTTTAAAGTCAGACGTGTCTCTCCGTGAAGCGCGAGGTGCGCAGTTTTAAAGTCACACGTGTCTCTCCGTGCAGCATGAGCTGCGCAGTTTTAAGTCACACGTGTCTCTTTGTGCAGCGCGAGGTGCGCAGTTTTAAAGTCACACGTGTCTCTCCGTGCAACGCGAGGTGCGCAGTTTTAAAGTCACACGTGTCTCTCCGTGCAGCACGAGGTGCGCAGTTTTAAAGTCGCACGTGTCTCTCTGTGCAGCGCGAGATGCGCTGTTGTAAAGTCACACGTGTCTCTTTGTGCAGCGCGAGGTGCGCAGTTTTAAAGTCAGACGTGTCTCTCGGTGCATGTGTCTCTCCATGCAGCGCTAGGTGCGCAGTTTTAAAGTCAGACGTGTTTAACATGCATCTCTTCAAGCTGCGCAGTTTTAAAGTTTAAAAGGGAGAGGTGTTTAAATGACAAAATTAAAGATTATATTAGTAAAACCCCATTTGTGGCGTTTGCACTTTGCAAAGTACATATTAGGCTAAATACCATGATTTGGTGGTTTATTTAGTTCAGAGGTGGGTAACGAAGTACATTTACTTGAGTACTGTACTTAAGTACACTTTTTGAGTATTTGTACTTAAGTATTACTTTTTCTGTTTACTTTTTACTGTACTTCACTACATTTGAATGACAAATATCTCACTTTTCATGGCACAAAAAATGATTTCCTTGGCCGACCCTCGCTCCCACATTTGGGAGAGACTATTGTCAGTTGCTTCTAATATGACACACATGAATCAACTCACCAGGTGTAGTAATTATGGAGACATTCACAACATTTTGGGAGAAGGCTAATGAGTTCAGTTGTGTATACTTTTCCCATATCTGATTTACTTATCATAAGCAAAAGATGTAATTACATTTATATCCGATTAATCGAAAAAATAATCGACCAACTAATCGATTATCAAAATAATCGTTAGTTGCAGCCCTACCAAAAACATTCAGTTATACAATGCTGGAACCTCAATTCTTTTGGTTGGTGGTGTCATTTTTCTGATGTTTGATTGCATAAAATCTATGACAAATTTCTATATTTCAGAAAATGCCACAAAATCTGTGGCCCCCCTGGATCCATCTTGGGGGCCCCCAGTTTGAGAACCACTGATTTAAAGGATACAAATGTCTCGCACAAGCTTTTAAAAGCTTATTTTTTTTATTTTGAGCCTATCACAACTAGACATTAAACATTGAACTGTTTTGTAACTTTCTGTTAATTGATTATTAAATATTTTAGTGAAAATAGACTTTTCTCAAATAAATCATTTATTGTGTTGTCATAAGGTTTTGTTTACAAGCAGCAAAATACATTGACACAGGCTTAAGATGTAGGCTGCAGGGGCCCGTTTCAGAAAGGAGGTTTAGTGAAAACTCTAAGTATATTAACCCTGAAATGAGGGAAACTCTGGGTTTTCTGTTTCAGAATGTGAGGTATGTCAAACCCGAGAAAGCGGTGTAACTCAAGCCCGTTTCTAAAGGAGAGGTAACTTATACTCAGAGTCAGTAACATAGTAACTTACTCTGTGAACCTAACCTGGTCGGGTGCAGGTTTTCTTTGGTAAACCCAGAGTTTATTTCGATCTCCTCCCCCTTTTAAAGCACAAGTGGTGTAACTCATTCATTCATTCATTAATACAATCATTCATGGCACATATTTTGATCACACAGAGACCATCTCAGTGACTTATATGTCATATGTGCTTTTATAGAGGATTCATGAAGAGGCTGCATTAATTCATTGGAATGTACTTTGATTTCAGGAGAGCAATTTAGGACCCGAGTGGAATTTTGTCATTTCCCTGTGCATTTTTATTAAAACTGTACCGTTTTTCTTTACAGTGAATTAGATATATCAAAATATATCTCATCCATCCTTACATCAATAACATCAGACACCGTACGTGTATTACATCAGAGCATAATTTTCTATGGACGATGAGAAATGACTTAATAAAGTGTATAAGTAAAGTGCATGAATAAAGAAATTAATAAATACAGACATACATGCAGAAATGAAGCGATAAAGGTTATAAACAGGTAATTTTGACGTGCAGCCAATCCAACTGAAATCTGCTCAGAGCAGGGTTCAAACCGGCAATCAGTCTTATTTTGCATGAGAGTCTGACGCCCTATAGGTGTCCTAAACACCATGATGTCTCATTTCCGTAACTAGAGGACTCATGGCGAGTGAGAACATACTATTTTTTTATTATTTCTGTTTTATTTCTGTTGTTTCATTCATTTAATGATTAATTTGTTTGTTTATTGGTACATTTATTAATTTAAACTTAAGTCATTTTCAGGACATCAGTAAATCCACTGTATGCAGAGCGGAAAATGTGCCTCACTCTCAAGTGCTTTCTGCCGCCATGTTGCTTTTTTTGGTGCCGTTGCCATGGTGAATCATAATATCGGAGCTCCATTGATCATGGCTTTTTATAATCGTGGTGCACCCGCTTAACCCAGGGTAAGCCTACCCAGAGTAAATTGAACTAACTCAAATCAGCTGTTCTGAAACCAAAAACTCAAAGTTTCTCATTTCTAAGTAAACCAACTCTGAGTTCAAGGTTTAACCTAGAGTTGGTTGAACCTCCTTATTGAAACGGGCCCCAGGTGGTTCTAAACTCTGTGGCCTGCGACGTCAACTTCCTGAAGCCTTAACCCTGATCAAACTCACCTGTTTGCAACTCTCTTGCAATGACTTAAACGTCATGCAGCGCTGCGCAAATCCGATCACCGAAATTACATCAAAATACCGTGACAGGGGAATCTGAGTGCAGCTTGTTCCGTAACTATTACAATCGCTCTCACGGTACTGTGATGTCACACGCCATCTGGGAGCAGCGCAGCGCCCCCAAAGACTATAGATACCAAGAGCCGAAACTCAATAGAACGTTCCATTGCAAACCAGCGCACTGTGATTTCCGCCATTTTGGGGTGAAAGCGACTCGTCGTTTTTTCTGTCGCGATGGCAATATGAGCTGCTTTGTTAAAAAAACATTGAAGCTGAAATCCAATCTGAATGATGATAATACATGATGACAAAAACCTTAGCTCGATAGAGACCATGTCAGTTAAAAAGACTTTTCACCCCAAAATGGTGGCCACGCTGTTTCCCAAGAAGCGCCAGAGTTTTGCCTCTTGGTATCTATACTCTTTGGCGCCGCACCACCTTTTGGCGTGACCACTATTCCGACCTGCAGCAGCCTGCATTGTGATGGGAGAGTAGCTGCAAAGATTGCGTAGTAGCGGTATGTTTCTTATGTTTTCTTTTGACTAAACTTTGTCACTTTATTAACAGTAGCATAACAGTACTTGGTCGTTGACAGTGCAGGTGGACGTTTTAACGTTAGGGTGTCATCATGCTTTATACGTGTAAAGTTTGTAAGTTCAATGCAGCTTAGATTTCTGCATTCATTTGGCATATTAAAATTCACAGAAATCTTGCAAACATCAGATTTCTGTGTGGGCATGCAGAATGTCCTGCTACATGACAGTGTGTGCACTTCAGAGGCATATGTATCGATTTCATTTGCACAAATTTAGACCGGTGCCTCAAACCCGCTGCCACAGACAAGATGCTTTATTATGCAGAATGATGGCAGTAAAGTTGAATGTTTATTTAAGCTAAATGTTTTTTAAATGTATATAGTATAATTTACTGTTTATTATTTGTTTTTCAGAAATCTTCTGTAACATTTCATGTGGAACAATCCATTCAGTTCAGCTGTGAAGTGTGCACTATACACCCATCTTTATTGTACATTTTGTTTGCATTATTTGAGACACAGTTGGAGTTAGTCTACCTAGTCCTAGAGTATTTCTTTCCTTAGAGTACATAGCAGCACTCTATTAGCAGTGTTCCCCAGTGTTTATAAGTGGACTTGTTTGGGGGGATGATTACATTATGCCATGTTTTTGCATTTTGTTGTTTGTTTAGGAAATGTTTTCAAATTGTGCTTAAAATAGAGACAGTGTATTTGTCAAACAGTGTGATCAACTTGTATCAGTCCAAGCATAAAATGCTGGAACTCTGTTGAATTTGTAGCGAGTTTTTTTTTTCTTAATAGTATTATTCTTACGGTCAGAAACTGTAAGTCTTAAAGATACCAAACCAGAATAAGTGACCTGTGATTCATTTTGGTTTTGGCTCTAGGTTCACTTTTAAGCAATCATCCTAAGAAAGTTAGTAAACTAAAACCACATTAATAATTATATTCTTAAATCAGGAGCTGTTTCCAAATCATCTACATTATCTGTAAAAAACACAGTAACTTAGTAGCAACCATTGACAATCAAATTGCTGTAAAAACACAATAATTAACCTCCAGCCATTGATGAGTAACTTACTGTAATAAACAATCACAGTTACTAACTGGCAGCCATTGACAAGTAACTTACTGTAATAAAAAACCACAGTTACTAACTGGCAGCCATTGACAAGTAACTTACTGTATTTTTAAATACAGTGTATTACTTGTCAATGGCTGCCAGTAAATTACTGTACTTTTCACAATATATTTCTTACAGTGTATCGGCTCGGTACAGCTCATTTCACTTCGGCTCACTTTGCTTTTCCACAGCAGTTTAGTAACGCTTCAAAGTGGGTGGGGATTGTAAACTTACCGTCATTGTTGCACAGCCGTAGCATCATTGTAAACGCAACAAACACACGGACAACCAGAGGTGGACGAAGTACACAACTTCCTTACTTAAGTGAAAGTACAGATACTACTGGTCAAATATTACTCCACTACAAGTAAAAGTTGTAAAGACAGATTCTTACTTGAGTAAAAGTATAAGTACGTGCTTTTAAAAGTACTCAAGTATTACAAGTAAATTTCCTTTATGTCAGTTGTGCATTGTTTTATTGTCGTATAACTTATGCCTCTGAAGCAACCTACTGAATACACTGAGTAGCTCACAGTATCAGTTGTATTAAAGGAGTAGTTCACTTCAAAATTTGACCCCATTGACTTTCCATAGTAATTTTTATTCCTACTATGTAAAGTCAGTGGGGGCAAATTTTGCAGTGAGCAACTCCTTTAAGAGCTTTATATGTTTAGCACATATATGTTTAGTTTAGATATAAGCCTGTATGATCATTTAGCCTAATTATCCTCATTAGCCCCCTAGGCCTATATGTATTTATGAGCAGTGTTCTTTTATTTTGTATATACCCTTTACCAGTTTTAGCAGCAATTTACCAGTAAGTAGTAAGGTTCTTGTAAATAGTAAAGTGTAGAAGCCATGTGTTTGTTGGATTTATTACCATTTGTATTACCATAATTTAACTACAAACATAAACTATAGCTAGTATAATGAAACTATGGTATTTTTAGTTGCTGTGGTTTTACTAAAGATTGGAGTATGGTTCCTATATATAGAAAATGGTAAATATGTGGATGCTGTGGTTTTACTGAAAATACCATCCCTGCTGAAAAAAATCAATGAATTTTTTCATTAGAATGAGATTTTTAAATTAAATTCCTCTTTGTAGTGTGTTTTGGGTTTTATTCTAATAGGATTAGCCATCCCATCAATAGAATCCATCACATACAAGTAGACAACACGTATCCATAGTACAATTCCCATTATAACCATTAAATCCATTACATTTTCTGTTGTTTTTATTTCAACAGGAATACTTCAACTATAGTTACTTCAGTAAAAACATCATTAATTTTCCAAATCGCTTTAAATGATATAGCAGCAAATCAGAAGTTAACACGCACGCGTATCTCAAGGTGTATGTGATGCTTATTTACCGTTTAGCCGTTATGCCGATCATTTTCATGACAATGTTTCTACGATCTTTGACTGATCGTAACTCACAGATGATTACACCACACTTTAACATGTGCCTTTTTCGTCTTTTATTGTTCTATTTGTCTTTTTAGAGCGCTATCAACGGTGTAGCAGCACCTACATTTACATTAGTTTGGCGAGGAAGATCCCAGAGTTGCCAGATTTGCGTAAAAAATCTGCCAAATCCCCATTCAAAGCTTGCCAGAAAACCGCGAGCATAGAAAAGCTGAAATACTTGGCAACAGTAAAAGGTCCTGGCAGATCGCAAGCCAGATAAATTGCGCACACAGGAAACCCCGCTGCATAGATATGGAGCCAGAAATATGACAAAACAATCTGAATTTGAATTTCGTAAATCTGAATTATTGACAAGTGTTTTTTTAACAAAACTGAATATTATATGGGAGTTAAAATAGTTTTGAATTAGATTTTGATTTCGAATTTGATTTTTTTTTACTTGAATATTGAACATTTGAAATTTAACACAATTGCTTTTTTTAAGGCAGAGTTTTATAGGCATGCATTTTCAAACAACATATTTTTTGCTCTGAATTCTTAGATTGCAAATATCCAGTTTTTTTAAATACAGCCTCACGTTTTCAAGATGAAG
This sequence comes from Triplophysa rosa, assembly GCF_024868665.1. NCBI lineage: Eukaryota > Metazoa > Chordata > Actinopteri > Cypriniformes > Nemacheilidae > Triplophysa > Triplophysa rosa. The sequence continues at coordinate 22,059,646 of NC_079890.1, forward strand.
AAGAAATTCGGAACATCAAATTCAATTTTCTAAAATTCAAAACGCAGAAATTCAGATCGTACAGAAAGTAGATCAGAGGCCGTCCACAGGGAAGAGTAGAAGATCTCGGAAAAGCGCTTTGGCCACAATGGCCAGTTATTTGTTCTTATTATCCAATCAAACTCCAAACATGCTGTTTTGGAGAGTGGAACTTTTTACATTGCAATAAAAAGGATTTACATTTTTTAAATTGCGACCACGCCCACAAGACTACACGGGTTGATCGTTTGTTGTTGCTGCAGCATAGCCAAGCTCATACCGCTGCAATCTTAGGCAGCTGCCCGGGATGTGTGCGCTCACTGCCTGCGTTTTTGCCTGCTATGCCTCCACTGTTTGCGCTCACTCCCAGCGTTTGCTGTTGGTGCTTTTACCCACAGTGTGCTTAGTGCACGCTCGCTGCTAGCTGCCCCACTATGCGCGCTGGCTTCGAGCGTTTGTGGGTGCATATACATTTAATATATTAGACATGTATACAATTTTTATAAATTTTCATATAATATTCAGTTTTGTTAAAAAACACTTGTCAAAAATTCAGATTTACGAAATTCAAATTCAGGTTGTTTTGTCATATTTCTGGCTCCATACATAGAAACCATTTTTTACTTTTGGACCTTTTTATAAATGTAGTGGAGTAAAAAGTATGATATTTGTCTTTCAAATGTAGTGAAGTTAAAGTACAAGTACTCAGAAAAAATAATACTCAAGTACAGATACTCAAAAAGTGTACTTAAGTACAGTACTCAGGTAAATTTACTTTGTTACTGTCCACCTCTGCGGACAACACAGGAGTAATGGAGCATATCAATGGCGGTTGGCAGCAAAACAAAATACTGCTAAAATACCAGAGAGTTTGGGAAATCTTACAGCAAAGAGAAGACAACGATCATTTGGTTTGCTCGACGGCTGAGCTGTACTGCACCGTACCGTGCAGTACTATGCAGTGGAAAAGCGCCATTAGACAAGGCTCTAAGTTTGTGAGGGCTCCCTGGCACTCCTGTAACTACTGGGCCCTGCGAATACACTGTAAAAATGATATGATCAAGTCATGGCAACATATGTTACTTTAACTTAAGGTAACCATGTTTCAACTTTATTTTTAAAATACAAGAATCAACTTGATGTTTTAAGCTTCAATAATGTAAATTTAAATTACTATCAACTTAAAAATGTAAGGCAGCAACTAGTTTTTACAATGCACACACAGGCCTACAAATTTGCTTAATTAAATTAACTGTCCAGCTTCCATATAGGTTGAAGCTAAAATCATGCATGAAACAAAGGGAAAGAAAGAAAGAAAGAAAGAAAGAAAGAAAGAAAGAAAGAAAGAAAGAAAGAAAGAAAGAAAGAAAGAAAGAAAGAAAGAAAGAAAGAAAGAAAGAAAGAAAGAAAGAAAGAAAGAAAGAAAGAAAGAAAGAAAGAAAGAAAGAAAGAAAGAAAGAATTGAAATACAGTGGGAAAGGAATTTGACGCAGAGCCAGAATGGTTTGAATATTTATGATCATCTTAACTTTCATTTTCGATAACTGTGAATGCGCAGCTAAGGGAAAGAACAGGAAAAAAACTGGGAGGGGGGCCCTTGGAGGTAACTAGCCCCTTGGAGGTAACTGGCCCCGGGGCAGTGGCGGAGCTAGAGTTTTATATATAGGGTGGCCAGGGGTCAGCCATTGCTGATAAGAGGTACAAGTGATAATTTACTTCTAAATGTATGTAGATGAAATAAACAATAAAATATAAATAATGAAGACCTGCTTAACCCTGATAACTTGTTTAATTTAAACAGAAACTAAGCAGCACCAGAGGTGTCTTTAAACTGATGTGGATCAGAGCAGCATATATCTGATAAAACATAAACTCAATCCGTAGGACTGCAAGATTAAAAAAAATCATTGATGCTGATTATTGCCCTTGATGTTATCATCTTGATTATTACTTTCAGATATTAGGATACATGAACACTTGTCACACGCTTTACACGCTACACAACAAGCCGAGAAGCGTTTATGAATTAACGTATTGCCGTTTTATTGCTATTTTGATTCTCTAAGGAACATAAAAAGCAGTTATTCAAACGGGAAATATGTAGAAAACAAACAAAGAACATCCAACATCAATAAAACACTCAATGACTTCAGGTAATACAGTAAAGAGTCTGACTACTAATGAATCTCTTTCTTACATCGTATCTGTACGCGGTTGTTAGTGACAAACTTTTAGAGCGTGACGCGCTTCAGCACAGCTCTTCACCGGTGATCATTTAAACGCCTCTGATTGGTCAGAATATTCATACCCTGAACTTGATTGGCTGTAATTCTCAAAGCAGTAGTAGAGCAAAGAAGCTGTCATCCACATTCGTTCATTTTCACCTAAATCTTATTTAGATTGCGACTGTCATAGCTAGTTTTTCATTATGATGCATGGACTATTTTCCTCTTTTGTCTTAAACTTGGAGAGCAGATTTGTTCACCTTGTTGTTGTGTCACCTTGTTTTTCCAAAGCCTCTGTTAATTTCCGACCCTGATGTAAACAATGTATGTTATGTTGGGAACCGATTTACTATCTGTTAATGGAGCCTAACATAAATTTACACAATGAAAAGTTGTTTAGGAATCCTAAAGCCAAGGCTAAAGAGGGAAACTTATTTCTTCCTTCTAAAGTTTGTATGAAGTACACCTGCTTAGAATGTTAAAAGAAACAGAGGATCTATCCCAACACTGTTTATATTTATCTAAGGTTTGAAAACGCTGGGAAAACTTTACATTTACGCAACATTTAAAAGGATGGGTCTAGGCTAACAGAAGCTCCGCTCGTAGTTTTTACGTTATTGTATAGCCTACGTTCGTAATTAGGTATTGTAAGTAGGTCAATGTCTTTTGCCAAACGACGGTAAATTTATGTAAACTTGTGCCGTTTACGGAAGCTTCGCGGGCAGCTTTGGCGCCTCCTCTCTAATTGCTATGACTGGTCATGAGTGCGTTTACATGCAGTCTTACTCCGGTTATGCTTAATAAGCTGATAACAAATAAGGTCATGTAAACGCGTAAATAAATTGATAATGAAATGAAATGTTTGTATAAAATGTATGTAACATAAAAAACTGAGGATTTTATTCCCTTTGTTTTTATTTTGCAATTGTGTCGCTTAAATTCCTTGTTTGCACTATATCACATTACAGCATTTTTATATCACCTGGGTAAGACATATAAATACTATTAACTGGGAATAAAAAATAAATCAGTAGAGTAGAGGCAGAGATATTAAATATTGATTAAAAACATGATTTTAAATAGAATAGAATAGAAATATGACACAAAAACCGACCAGTAGGTGTCGCCAGGTCTTTTTTAATTAATGATAATTTTGATGCAATTGTGCCTCAAGCCTCTTCAAACATCTGGCCTCGTGTATCAACAGTGCGTAGAATAGGTTCTTTATTTTGTCAGGACTTGGCATTTGAGAATTAATACTTGAGTGAAAGATGACCACATACCCAAAGATGGGTTATCAAACGTTTGTGAGGGACATTATAAATTTCATTCGTATGACAAATTTGTTTGAAATGATGACAGAATTTTTATTTTATTTGGCTAAATATAAAAGGAAAGCGGCAATAAAGGCAAACCGCGCTATTGAGCCACCTAAAAACACAGCAAGGGAAATTCCGTCAGTTTAACAGCCCTACATTCACGATTAAAAAAATCTGCACATGACATTACATTATCAAGTGTTTTCATGTGTGAAGGCGCACTGGGGGACAAATCCTGGGACACATTATGCGTTCATTTACCGAGATCTCTGTATGAAACGACTGTTAAAGAAGCGGCGGTGGCAAATTACGTTTTTACTTTTTTTGGTCAGTAAGTCTACCTCGGGTTGTTTCGCCATGTGCAGTGTAAATGCAGATATCGGATATGTGTCACTTTTAAAAGATGTAAGCGGGTCGTCAAAAAATCGGATATAGTCACAAAAACGGAATTGAGCATCAAGAACTGCAGTGTAAATGCGGCCTTATATTCGCTAGTGACTAGTGAAAAGTTCAATAGTTTAAATGAATCGGTTCAAATGAGTCATTCGTGTAGGCTACGAGTCCTTCTGAACGCAATGTGCGTTCATACTGGCGAACTAGCTGTGTACAGTATACGCTGATTCAACGATCCAACTGCACAGCTGAAGACATTACAATGATGTACGTCATGTTAATTTAATACATTTCAAGAAATTAAACGTTCTTTGAGGCAAAACAAACAGCCGTGAAACACAGCTAGCTCTTGTTCTGCAACTCTTTTTAGCGCCTCAGTGTGCTGATAATGAAACAGCGCCTCTGCAGTTACAAATGACAGTCTGTTAAATGCACGCAGCATTTCTTGTGAAGACACCCGACATAATTTTGGCGAGAGTCTAGAGTCTCCAATTTCTCTATGAAAAACCCTGATCATGGCTCTGTTCAGTTAATTTGAGTTTGACTGAGTGCAGCTGAACAGAGTGAAAAAGAACAATGTTGGGTTGAACTTAGTCTAATTTAAACAGAACCTTTGATTTGCATTGAATAAGGATGAACTAAATAGATGAGATGGATGCCTGGTAAAGTGTCATACTGATGCTCAAAAGATCTGCACTCATCCATAGAAAAATATTCTCTCGCTTTGTATGTCACACAAACATGTTTGATAACCCATCTTTGGGTATGTGGTCATCTTTCATTCAAGTATTAATTCTCAAATGCCAAGTCCTGATAACCATTTTTATCATGTTTAAATAATGATAAAACATACCTAAACAGCGACAAGGGAAACCTATACTTGTAATAAACAATAGCTGTTCTCAAAAGAACAAGCCCTTATTACATGGATGGAAGTGAAAAATCTCAAGTTAAGCATTTTTCCCCATTGATGGCCATTATAAGGAAACAGCTGACAGTTTTTTTCAATTGCTAACAAGCGTTTACCAATACTCAAAGTACGTTTTCTTAAATGTCTTAACACAGTAACACACCTACATCACACAATTAGCCAAATAGTTCAATTTCTTGCCAAAACCACATTTTGTTAAATAAATACAAACTCTACTTTTCAAAATGCTGAATGCCTTTTTCAACATATGCTAACTCTATCAAAACACAGCAAACCCGAGCACTAGTTTTCTATCATAGCACATAGACTGTCAAAATGATCACAATCAATGGCATGTCAAAAACTGACCTGTACAGAACATACAATACAATTTTTTTTAATAATTCAGTCAGTTGTAAACATATTTTTTTCTATTGTGCTGTAAAATAATCTTGTCATTTTCTTTTCTGGATCACAATTACTCTCTGTGGATTCATTTTATAGTAGATTGGGGAGAGCGGGGCACAATGTAACGGTTTTTGGTTTTAGCTCAATCAACAATCACTCAAAAAATATTTGAGCTTGATTACTTATATTTTTACACAAACAACATACACATCTCTGCTACCAATGAACACTTAAAGTTTGTTTCTAGAACCTACTGTTACCATACAATTACAGCAAAAGTGGGTGGGGTGGGGTTCATTGGGAATTTTCTTTCAATAAACTGAAGGTGGATATTGTTTGTACATTTATCTTTATTACAGTAGATAGATATCTACACATCTATCATCCAGCCATCCCTCATCTAACTATCCTTCTATTATAGATCAATACATATGAAGGGCTCTAGACTGCAACCAATTTTTAACTGCCAGTGCGCCAAGTTTTTCTTAATGGTCGCACCGGTGCGACTGACAAACTGTTCTATAAAAAATATGCAGAAATGTTATATTGCGCTAGCATTCAGTCACTCATCTTCATCTCCCCTCCTTCAACCATTCACTTATCTATCAGTGCCCCCTCCCCCAAATACGTAGCCTATGCACGTCAGTGCGGCGTTAGGCACTGGCACATTTAATGCTATGATGAAGCGGAAGGACAAACAGAGCAAACGAGTGAAGCGCTTACAGTTTTTTTTTTCAATTGCTAACCAGCGTTTACCAATACTTAAAGTACTTTTTCTAAACTCTTAATACAATAACACACAATAAGCTAAATAGTTAATTTTCTTGCCAAAACCACATTTTGTTAAATAAATACAAACTCTACTTTTCAAAATGCTGAATGCCTTTTTCAACATATGTGTACTCTATCAAACCACAGCAAACCTGATTCAAAATTGAGTCATTTGGTCAAGACATTAGCACTAGTTTTCTATCCAACAGGAACATATAGTCAATCATAACGCATAGACTGTCAAAATGCTAACAAATAATGACATTACAAAAACTGCATTACTTTTCAGTTCGACCTGTATAGAACATGCAATATGAAAGTCATTTTTTTAATATAATTCAGTCAGCTGTAAACTGTTTTTTTCTATTGTGCTGTAAAATAGTCTTGTTTTTTTCTTTTCTGTATCACAATTACTCTGTGTGGATTCATTTTAGATAGGGGTGAGCGGGGCACAATGTAACAGTTTTTGGTTTTAGCTCAATCACTCAAAAAAGATTTGAGCTTGATTAATTATATTTTTACACAAACAACATACACATCTCTACTACCAATGAACACTTAAAGTTTATTTCTAGAACCTACCGTTACCATACAATTACAGCAAAAGTGACATAAGTGCAAACGTTAATTATAAAAAAATATATCATCATAATTGTCAATTACTCTTGCTGATATTGTAATTTCAGTTTCAATACGGTGCTGTTTTAGATGATATAAGGTTGGATTTGGTGACTTACACACTCAACTGAGAAATCGACAAAAAAACAAGTTGACTTTCATGCTGCCAAAACACTCCAATATCTCCATGAAAACACAAACGTTCCAAAAGATCACAGAAGACAACATAGTGAAGGAATCATCAGCAGAATACAAAAAAGTAAGTGACTGCTGCAGTAAAGGCTTTATTAGCAATATATGGAATTGCTGTCAGTAATAAAAATGCATGCCCTTTGGTTCAAAGATAGCAAAATTAAAACAAAATAGCAGACAAAAAATGCACAGAAAAAAGTACTAATCTATAGTACTTAAGTCTAGTTCTAATCTATATGATCTTCAGCATTTGGATTCTCATGATCAATGGAAAGACTTCAACATCTAGCTATGTCTCAGATTGAGATTGAAATCAGCTATTTTTCAATTATCTCTAATTAGAAACTTCTTATCAGGTCATTTACTGTAAGCTGCTGTTGTTGCAGAAGACAAAGAAGAGTTTTTTTACACTATTTAGGGTTTGGTATTAAAGTCTTTGTACAAAAAGAAAAACAACAGTGGCCTAATGGTTAGAGAGTCAGACTCGTGAACAGAAGGTTGCCGGTTCGATTCCCAGGGCCGGAGGGTAACGACTGAGATGCCCTTGAGCAAGGCACCTGACCCCTACTTGCTCCCCGGACGCTGCAGTGATAGCTGCCCACTGCTCCGGGTGTATGTGTGTTCACTACTCTCTGGGTGGGTTAAATGCAGAGGTCACATTTCAGGTATGGGTCACCATATCTGACTAATAGGTCACTTTCACTGATAAGAAAGATCCATAATTTTGGTATGGGGTAAGCTTGTGTGAAAATTTAAGCATTTTAGAAACGTGTTAATTAAACGACTGAGTATTGTATGTAAACAACATGAATTGTGTTAATGGTATGGTCACAACTAGTGTTGCTTTCGTCAACGAAAATTATGACGAAATATGGTCGTCAACGTACCTTTATCAAGTGACGAAAATGAAACAAGACGCAACGTAAATGCTGGTCATGTGACGATGACTATAATTACATGTATAATGCAATATTGTTGACGAATAAAAAAGAGACTAAATGTGGCTTACAAAATAAAAACTATGCTAAAATGTCTCTTCATTTTCGTTGACCAAAACGAGACGAGACGAAATGTTATAACGTTATTTCGTCTGATGCTTTAAAACCTAGATACGGAGCGGAATCCTGTTATTTAAATGTCATCTGGCTGTTCTGCGTGTCTGAGTGAATTATGTGCACAGTTTAACATACAACACGAGTGATGGTCGAGAATTTATCTGCGTCTGCTCTGTATGAGTACATGAACACATAAACTTCATCTCCAGTCAGTGTTGCTCTGTTACCACAGTACAACAATGCAATTTCACATTACGTTATTTACATACATCAATGAGCAAAATATCTTCCAGAACTTCATCAAAGCGCTTTTAAGTAGATTGCATAACTATGATTTGTTATATCCGCCTGTTTCATGCTCTTTTAGATCTGTGTAGTACAAGTTATAAATAAAAACACATCGTGCTTTGAAGGATACGAAGTCACTTAAGGGTTAACTCACCAGGAGAGAGTGACTGACTTGTGATGCGATCGCTTTTCTCTCACACATACAAGCATATAACACGGTGTCTAGTTTTATCTGTTTTTTCAGACGGTTATGATGACAGTGGGTTTCAGACAGTACACTGACAGCTTAATGCAATCGTTTCCCACTCCTTCATTTGCAATATAAGCATAACATCTAAAGCCCTATTCGCACGGGATTAGAATTATCTGGGGACCTCTGGTCATTTGTAATAATTGCAGAGATTGTCTGTGATCATGTTGCGCATTCGCACTGGATAAGTGAACTCTGTGATTTTACTCGAATTTACTCAAGGCGCTTCCCTCTTTCTAAACATAAACTCACGAAAGAGAGCTTAACACGGATGCGCTGTCTGACAAGAGATTCACCGAGGCAGCCTTTAGCCCGTTACTGTACACACCAGACTGGACCTCGCGTTGCGTTTTGCCGCGTCCCACAGTTTAGAAGCTATCTATCTTCATTGAACATGTCAAAGCAACTGTTTCAAATCGCGCTTAAGTGGTTTAAAAGCCTGTCACGAATAAGAGCGTGATTACATAATGTAACGCTAGACAAAGGATGTCAAAACAAACGGATGCTGCGTTAATTGCGTTAAATATTTTTCATGCGTTAATTTGAAATAATTAATTGCATGCGTTAACGTGTTACCGTTGACAGCCCTACGTGAAAGTCTTGTCGTTGTAGGTGTAGTTGTATGTAAACCGAAGAATGTTCCTTACCGCATGCTGCCATGCATGTCATCCATCTCCATATATTCCTTCTTTTTTGTTTCGCTCTTCTGATCCTGTCATGTTTTTTTACAGTGAATATTTTCTCTCTGCCAATATTATTGTTGTCTGGTATGTAGCGACATAACCCAGCACCCAAAATACTGTGAAAACACTCCAACGCAGCTTGCATTTGTGCAGATGGTAAGAAAATTATATAATGGCGATCTGTTTTGTTTAACCATATTGTTTACCAATATAGGTGGGTCTTGTACCCTTGGTAACATAATTTTAAGAGTATCACGTTTACAAATGTTTAAACTTAGGGAACGAATGTATGCTATGTGGTTGGCTTGCTTACCTTGAACATTCGATGCAGCTGCGGTCACGCTATACAAATGCTTCCTGTGTGAATACCCTCGCGAATCTGCAGGTGCAGTGATGATGTAGTTACGCTGAAGGCGCTGCTCTCGCTCTGCTCACGCATGCAGTGTGAACTAGGGGTGAAACGGGTGTGACCCCGGATTTCCACTGGACACATGTGCGGCACGTTACGGCTCCGGCAAGGTTTTGTTACGTCCTCCAAGCGGTGCCAACTCACACCAGAAGAGGATAAGAAGCGCAGCGGTAGGATTCGCGAGACCACATGATTTGCCTGTCAGATGTTCTTTGGTTGCAAATTTGGTTTGGTTGATGTTCTTTTTTTGTCCTGATTTTTGCCGTTCCACCATGGGTAAGTTAGCTAAATGGTTACTATTTCTTCCAGTTTAATTGTGTTTATTACTATGCCCTACTTAAAATACACTTTAAGTCCAGTTATGAACAAGAATAATATTTTTGTAGTTGTTTTAGTCATTTAAAATACATCCTCAATTATCTTTATCTACATATCACATACAGTGCCTATCAGCAGGAGGAGAGCATTGGCGTTTGTTCTCCTACAGGAAAGACTACAAAGGGGCAGAAGGAGAAGGTATTGGGTGCATCCTCTCAACCAGCAAAGGAAAGAACAAGGACATTTTTATCATCTTGTAGCTGAAACTAAGGACAGCCAACGCCATCATCAGTATTTCAGAATGAACGCAGAGAAAATGGATGAACTTCTGTCCCTCATTGGCCCTGAACTGACCACACAGTCGACAAATTACAGAGCTGCTATAGAACCCAAGCAGAGACTGGCAGTTGGATTGAGGTAAAAGCATAATGTCATTGATAAAAAAAACGCTGACCATAAACTGAAGAAATACAAAATTCTTGGACAAACATCTTCATTTTTGTCTTTATTTTTAATAATAAACATAAAATCACCATTCAGCTTTCAAAAACAGCAAAGGTTCATATTTGGTTTTCAAACAAATATATGAAATAACCATTCAACTTAAAACAAAAAACAATCATCAAAAGTACCAATTGGCACAAATTAACAAATAAAAGACACTTTAAATAAGAAAAAAATAAACTTTCACAATTCCCTGCTTGCCCCTAGCGAAAACCAGAGGTTGCAAGGCGAGGCAGAGCAGCTGGGGAGACACATGGCACCAGTGAGACACATGGGAGTAAACAGGACATCAACAGAGGCCTGTAATGTAAGGGAGGTCTTCTGCACCTTCTTTAACTCTCCTGAAGGCAGTGTGCCTTGGCAGGATATGATGGTGTGATCAAGAAGCATAACTACAAAGCTTATTGCAGAGTGAAAGCAATTGTACATCAGCATTTATAAGCAAGTTTTTTATTTATTTTATATCGCTGATAAGTGATTATGGTCTGAAAGACAAGTACTTGTTGTGTTGGTGAAAATGTGTTTTGGGGAAAAATGATAAATAAAAAAAGCTTTTGTTTGGGAACTTTGGTGTGATTCTTAGCTATCAATTCCTTGGAAAAGAGGTCATGTCACTGCCAGCCATTCACATATGCATAATAAAATCTAGAGACTGCAAGTCCAACCACCTTCCCAACAGTACACTGTATTTGAACAGCATTTACACTGGGCAACTGGGTAATAATCAAGTGAAGTTATGTTATCTTCTATGAATTTAATAACATATAGGCAAGTAATAAATGGTTAAAACAGTCCTTTATTTAAATTACATAAACTACACCTAAGCCTTGTACCTTATGTAGTTATATCTTACTATAGCAGATAATATACCACAGGTCCTGTGTAATGCAAGGTCACTGAGCATTTTAATGGGTTTTCAAGATGCACAAAAACTCACGGGTAACGGGATGTTATAGTAGGCCTACTCACTTAACACTCCAGCAATCAAACTCCAGGCCTTCTCCTTTTTGCACAGGGTGTTTATATTGAAATTGACATGACTTTGTGACTTTTCTTTTGTATGCCGTGCGGTTTGGACGCGGTGTCCGTCAAAAATAGACTAGGTGCCTATATTTAGCGAAGCGGCGCGGAGAGACGCGGTTGAGACGTGCCGCAGCGCGTCTGGTGAAAACACAAGCATTGACTTGAATGACCGCGATCAGTTCCGGTAGCCGCGTCGGAGCCGTGCTGTGCCGCACACGCGTGCAGTGGAAATCCGAGGTGAGGGTTTATTTTACGAGCGTTTACTGTTTGAGTGAAGCTATCGGCAAACACAAAAACCATAGCGTCTTCCCAAAGACCCGTCAAAATAAAAGTCCCGTTAAATTGAACACTCGGACAAAAAAATACTTTAGTGAACTATCCCATACGGAAATGTAATATATGACATATACTGTATGTACCTATATCAGTAGTGATCTTGCCATATATGTTACATATAAGAAAATATATTATTGCCACATATATACATCTTTTGGATATATGTAGATATATGTTTATAACATATTTGAAATGACCATATTAAATTCATATATGAACATATATTTAAAGTATGTATAGGATTAATTTTTATATGGTATTGCATGTAGTGACCATATATGTTAATAATATATATACAAATGTTATATTGTATTATATGACATAACCATATATGTTAACAATATATATCAAAGTTTTATATGTATTATATGTTTTCACCATTTGTTAACAATATATATATTGAATTTATATATGCAAGTTTATTAGCCATATATGCCTAAAATATATTGTTTAATGTAAATGATAAAATGATAAAAATTACTTTTTGCTTATTTTTTTAATGTTTCAATTCAGTTTTACCGGGGTAAAACTATAGATGAATAAATAACATGTTAAAAAAAATGTCAATATGCCAAGTCTTGGCTACAATAATTGACTACATGTCAATTATTGGACAAGTAACTTGTTGTAGAATAAGGAATGTAATGTAGAGTTGTATGGAGGAAAAACACTTGAATTAAATTTTTGTCCATAATTATGCGCTCATCATTGCAACTAACGTAACATTATATGCTAGCACAGTACTGGCGCGATTGTGCTTGAACTTCACAATACCGCTTTGCGCATGCACCAAATTCAAACACAAACGCGCGCGAATGGCGAAGGGCAATGGCTGCGGGCTGCGACTCAACAGTCATCTGCGTTAAGATGTTTTTCTCAACAAGTGGAGGGATAACAAATGTGCCAGCACCTTCACATAAAGTTTAAACGACGATGATTTTACAGACGGGCTCGAAGACAGACCTGTGGAGCACGAGCACTGGATGAAACGCTCTCGTATGAGATGTGCAGGTAATTTACTATTTATCATACGCTAATATTAGAAAGTTAGTGACATATTCAGTTGTTTTGTACAAAAGCGTCTGTTCCTATTTATATTAGCGAATGTTTGGAATATTCCCTGTCAGTGTTTTTATGATTACAGCTGCATTGATGTTTTCGTAGCTGGAGTATGTTAGTTAATATATTTGGGTACATTAATCTGTATAGAGATACTATAAGCTCATTTTCACTGGATAAGCAACGCAACTAAGTTAAGTTACATTTGAAAATGAATTGAAGCTGTCTGAAAAAAGTAATGGAGGACTTTTATAATGTTTGTCTCTGAGATATAACATTAGTCTGGTCTAGACTAGAACTATCAAGCAGCACAACATGGAATGACTCAAATACAAGCACCTTAAACCAGTGGTTCTCAAACTGGGGGCCCCAAGATAGATCCAGGGGGGCCACAGATTTTGTGGCATTTTATGAAATATAGAAATTTATCATACATTTTATGCAATCAAACATCAGACAAATAAGACAACCAACCAAAAGAATTGAAAGTCCAGCATTGTAAAACTGAATATGTTTTTGCTTCAAGTATAAGATTATAAGTACTTATTTGGGGGGCCACAACGTGATGCACAAAGGGGGCCTTACAATGAAAAAGTTTGAGAACCACTGCCTTAAACTAATACAGTAACGTTACAGTAACTGTTACTTGGTTGTATTGCACCAAGTACATTGACATGTCAGTGCCACGCCGTTGGTGGGTGCATAAGCACATACACACATGTGCATATTGCATAAAGGTACAGACTACACTAAATACACTAAAGTAGTGTACTTAGGACTGTAGGGTTTTGAAAATATGTTTAATCTTTGGTAGTCAATTTTGTTCATATCTTTGCTGATAATTGTGCTATTCCTGTTTGTGTCCCACAGTTAATCCGTGAAAAGGTTGAAACAAGTCCAGAAATTCTCAGAAAATAGAAATGGAGACTGAACCTGCAGATTGTGAATGACAGTGATGTGAATGATGGTGCATCTATACTAGTGATGGGAAGTTCGAGTCATTTTTGCGATTCGGATGTTTGAATCTCGTTCAGCAAAATGAACGAATCTTTTTTCGAGTCATTTCGTTCATCTGAGCAGAGTTAAATTAATGTTGCATGTTAATAGCCAAATTACCCCATAACGTTTATTTATGCTAGTTTTGATCAGATATATAATAAGAAATAACTTATATTGTAGTTAGGGACAAGTTATGAGAAACAGTTATTTAATTATTTCCTGACAGCATTTCTGTAAAGTTATGTATTTATAATTCATTAACAATTTTGGGTCACTCAGGTATGCAATAAGGTTTACAGGTTGTTGTTTTTTACTAAAAAGTCTCATGCAGTTTGCAAAGTATATAATAATAGGCTATTGAAATCATTTAAATGTGCAATTATTTAATAAGAGATCACTTGTGTAATATATGCATTAGACATAAACACTGACTTTACTAGTGTTGCTTATGTTTATATTTTGCCAGCACAGTTCTTATGCAAAATAGTTAGTTATTAAGATAAATTAAAAACACATGCAGAAATCCACAAGAAACATTTATGAATATACTGACAGAAAAAAGAACAGAACGATACGTTTTAGAGAAGATGTTTATTGCACATATCTTTTGATCATTTTATAATATTTCTTCCTATAATACAACATATAACACGTACATCATGCATTTGACTGATGATCCGGGAAGTGGTCACGTAACGTTAAAGACTCGGACTCGAAGACTCCGGTACAGGCTGCAGGTTTGCCTGCGGAGCTACCATTTGACAAAAGAACAAAAGGGCTCGGACCCGATGACTCGAGAGACGAACTAATCATTTCTCTTTCCGGTATAAGAGAACGAAAGGACTCGGACCCGATGACTCGAGAGACGAACTAATCATTTCTCTTTCCGGTATGAAAGAACAAAAGGACTCGGACCCGATGACTCGAGAGACGAACTAATCATTTCTCTTTCCGGTATGAAAGAACAAAAGGGCTCGGACCCGATGACTCGAGAGACGAACTAATCATTTCTCTTTCCGGTATAAAAGAACGAAAGGACTCGGACCCGATGACTCGAGAGACAAACTTCATTACCTTTTCTGGTACAATGTTGCACATGCCCGGTCAACACAAAATGAACGAATCACTCGCTGAGACACTCGTTACTCCCGAGTCATTTTAAAGATTCGTTCAAAAAGAACGAATCGTTCATGAACGACCCATCACTAATCTATACCCAGAAAAGGTAACATATTTTATTTAAACCAAAACTAGCATCTGCAATGTACATGTGAACAAATCAACTTCCTTTTTTAATAGTTTTCTCCAGGCCGAAACAGTAACATCATTAGTTATGAATGTCAACCATTTATTTAATTGATGCTAAATAGCAAATTAAATTAACCTCAGTAGTGAACTCTGTCACTCAGCACTTGGATCACTGAAGTATAATTTGTGTCTGTAGAAGCATATTATTTGCATGGTCATGTAGGCTAGCTTGTTGTTCTGCCTTGTCATTAGGAAGGTGAAGCTCAGATCAAGTGGTACGTGGGAACATTTTACGACATAATTAATATTCCACTTTTAAAAAATAATCTTTATCTTTACTAACTCAATATATTTACCTCATAAAGGTAGTTACTTCTTAAATGTAGTTTTAAGCTTTAGGCACATGTCTAACTTAAAAGCAAAGTTATACTTTGGTACAGTGTTGGATTGCAAGACTTAAGCAGATTAAATTTATTTTAACACCAGATCAAGTTTAGTTTGCTGTCCCACCCAACATTATCAAATTAAAAAGTTTCTTTAAAATGTTAGACACTTTCTGAAATATAGGGTTTCGGACAATTTGATTTTTAATCTAAATTTAAGTTTAAACATAACTCTGGACCAGTAAATCAATATATTTTAATTATGTTATAATAACCTAACTTTTACTGATTTCTTACAGATGCAGTGATCCAGCCCTTACAGAAAAGACACATGAATTTCACATGTTTTTTACATGTTTTTCGCATGTGATCACATGTATACAACATGTTTAACATGTGCAAAAAAACACATGTGATCACATGTGAAATGTGTGTTTTTGGAACATTTTGGTGTGAATTCCCACGTGAAACCCATGGGGTAACATGTAAAAACCCATGGGATGACATGTGCAACATGTGGTGACGTGAAGAACATGTGATCACATGTGGAGACATGTCGCATATGTTATCCCATGGGTTTTTACATGTTATCCCATGGGTTTCACGTGGGAATTCACATGGAATTCACACCAAAATGTTCCAAAAACACACATTTCACATGTGATCACATGTGTTTTTTGCACATGTGAATTTCGTGTGTCTTTTCTGTAAGGGAGAAGTTTCTTCAGCAGGGGCCTATTGGGGATGGCAATAAACCAAAAACTTACCAAGATGTGGGAATACAAAACTGCTAACCCACTAAAATTGGTTAATGTTCTGTTTCCTATGTCTGTTTAGTGTTTTGATTGATTGTGCTGCTTAATAAGATTTTTTTCTATTTAAATAAAGACTGTTTAAATAAAGATGTGTTACTTTTCCTAGCTTATTGTACAGTTAATGTTTAAAGTATGGAATGTGCATTACACTGCAACTTTGTAGAAACTTGTCTACATCCTGTATTAAAAGATATAGATAGTTCAAAGATCCCGTATTAATAGATCAAATATATGAAACCATATATTTCATAATTCAAGGATTGCATATACAGTAGAAGTGAACATGTCACATTTACTGTAGGCCTATGTCTAATTTATATATAACACTTAATTAACAATACATAAATCTCACATATATTAATAATTATATACATTCCATATATGACAATACATGTATTATACATACATAAACATATTTTTGTATGGGGTGGACATATATATCAATATATGAAATTGTTCCATTTTCTAATAGGTTTTATATATGGATTGGGCATATACAAAACATGTATTTCATATATGGATATTCAATATGTGCACATAGAGCTGAAGATCTTTGCCCGAACCCGACGGGCTTAATTTCTATCATTTTACACGGGCCGGGCTCGGGCTTGCGCGGTAAATGAGCGGTCATGTGATGCGTTCCGATTAGCGCGAGAAAGATGCGAAAATGGATGCTGAGGAGTTAAAACGGAGGCTTGCCTCTGGCGATTACGTTTTGGTTGCACCAGCAACTAAAGCAAAGTCTGAGGTGAGGAAAAGTTTTGACCATGTGCATAATGAGAATAATGAGCCAGTGGGATATGTGAGATGTTACGATGTTACAGAGGACTTATTTTATTTCTTTGTTCCATCTTCCAAGTGGCCTGTAGCCTACGTTAGTCATTAATAAATTATGTTAAAACATGTATGACTCATTCTTGAAAAAAGCTGTGTGTGTGCACACATTTGAATAGCCTAATGTTGGACTGTAAACGGGTTCGGGCTTTTAAAAAGCTGTCAATCAAAATGTACTTGTCGGGCTCGGGCACTGTCGGGCCTATCTTTTAAGGCCCGATTACAGCTCTAGCACATATATTACATTTCCGTATGGGATAATAACTTTAAACCTCTCTAGCTCCAGTGCAATGTGCAAAAAAGTCTGCATTAATTTACTTCATTCTGTATACAGGCACTGAGGGCAGTCACTCTTTTCCTGTTGGTTCTTTGCAATGCTGGCAAATGTAACCTTCCAATTGACTTGCGAAATCACTTCCATTTGTTTTATTAATAAAGGATATTGGAAGTAAAATCGGTCTGAGTTATGACAAATACTTTGATTTTACAGTTTTTCTCAATTGCTTAAACACATTTCTTGAAATTATGCCTCGTATTCTCAAAACAGTAAACACAAATCCATAACATCTCACCCAATTCCCCAAACATCCTATTTTCAGGTCAAAATGAAGCTCTCTTCTCAAAACCATTCAAACTTGCTGAAAAACTAAACTTTTCCTGCAGCCATGACTTACAAGCCCTCAAAATCACCCACACTGCAACATAGTCTTAGACACTGGTGAGATCAATTCAAAACACTGTTACTAAAACTCTTAAGTGGGATTCAAGAATAATTTGACAGCTTAGAATATACAACATAAAAGAGTGCACATAGAGGAAAGTGCAAGAATGAGCTTTAGGAAAAAATAAAACATTACACTACTGTAAAGTAGATGATGATCTTACAAGACAAGAGAAGTTCAAAAACCAAAGAACAATATAAACTGGTCATGCAAAACAATACGGTACACAACTGCACAAATAACATTTACATTCAGGCATTTAGCAGATGCTTTTATCCAAAGCGACTTACAGAGACGATAAAGGAAACAATACAGTGAAGCGATTTGTCAATAGGAGGCAATGTAAGAAATATGGCATCCTCTGCACCTTTGGCCAAATTTTGTAAAAGTATTCCGTATTTTCTGCAAAAATTGTGCTACAGTTTACTGGATACAGAATAGTGACATTTCTCTCATATAAAGTGTGTACTGTAATTATGCTGTATGTTTACAGTATAAAGCCCATTAGATGATTCTAGGATGCACAATTACCTGTGCTCCTATAGATATTATCCTGAGATTCTGATTGGTGTGTCATCAGTTTTGCCACTGAATGTTTACTGATGGACAAATATGTGCTATTTGAGTTTACATCTTGACACTTCAGTTCATTATATTGCGTGTTTGTGTTTTCTGAATGAGAACATGGTTAAACCTTTGCAAATTGAGACTCTTTGTGTGTGGGGTTTGTACAAGTTTGTGTATTGTTCTGAGAATGTGTTTATAGTTGTCAGAAAATGGTGAGTTGTTTCATGAATTGTGTGTTAGCAATCGAGAAAAACTGTAATAGTCACACAGCAAGAAAAAGAAAATTTGTATAGGAAAAAGATGCATCGAGAATCGTTTTATCATCGCATCGCAGCTCTCTGAATCGTAATCGAATCACATTGTGTCGTGCCTAGATTCCCACCCCTACCGATGGCCGTAAATTCAAATCAGATGTCTTCCGTGTCTGGAATGGATGTATTCTGAGTGTATAAGGTAACAATAATATAATAAGATAACCTTGTTTGAAATGGGTTTGACTAAAAGAAAATTTTGGTTTCGTCTATACTACTAGGTACTTGTGGGTTAAATAGAATTGCATTACTAAAAAGACTAAAATACAATTTTCATTGACTAAAACTAGACTAAAATGTCATCAGTTTTCATCGACTAAAATTAGACGAAAGTAGTCATGGATAATTCTGACTAAAATAAGACTAAAATGCTCAGACTTTTAGTCGACTGAAACTTGACTAGACTAAAAAGATATGAACGTGACTAAAACTAATAAAAACTAAAATGACAGCTTGACACAAAAACTAGACTAAAACTAAAATTAAAACAGGCCGCCAAAAACAACACTAGTCACAACAGACGGGTGTTGTGCTAATTGTGTTTAGAGTTTTGAAAATGTGACTACAGATTGGTTAAAGGGATGTAAGCAATTGAAAACAACTGTAGTAAACTACCACACCACAAATACATTGCTCAAAAGTATCTGTAATAGAAATTTGATTTAAAGGGATAGTTCACCCAAAAATGAAAATTTACTCACCCTCGTGTAATTTCATACCTGTGTAAATTACTTTGTTCTGATGAACACAGAGAAAGATATTTGGAAGAATGTTAGTAATTTTCAGTTCCGGGACATCATTGACTACCATAGTAGGAAAAATTAAATGGTAGTCGAAGGTGCCCCAGAACTGTTTGTTTTCATAAATTATTCAAAATATATCATTTTGTATTCAACAGATCAAAAAATACAATATTTGTTTTCTACTATGGTAGTGGATGATGTCTCAGAACAGAAAATTGCTAACACACTTCCAAATATCTATCTCTGTGTTCATCGGAACAAAGACATTTACACAGGTTTGAAACAACCTAAGGGTGAGTAAATGATGACAGAATGAACACAGTTTGGGTGAACTGTCCCTTTAAAGTAAACCCTGTAATAAACACTTTTTAGTTTGCAATTCTTAAGAAGGGTTAATGAAAGAGAAGTGTGGGTTTTTAGGTCAGTTAGATTTATGGCTCAATATTTCTTTTATTTGGTGTATTTTTCTTCCCTAAACGCCATTGCTTTCATGAAGTATGAATGAGTGCAGATCTTAATCCCAGTAAAAAAACTGTTGAGGGGCGGTGTAGGAGGGATGCATAGAACAAGCAGGGCTGGAGCTGCACTGTTCTGATTCAAGAAGAGGAGTGGAATTCAGTGGGTTTTCAGTTGGAATTTCTTCTATGCTGAACTTGTTTACTCTCTTGCTTCTCTCTCCATCTCCTTTTTTAATATGCTCATTAATATCATCCACCACATCCTCCTTCAGCTCTAGACTTGACTTTATCTTATGCACTGGACTGACACTCTTATCTGCCTGTTTTCTGCTGCACGATTCACCCTTCATTATATAACAAATTCATCAATCAATCTCATTACCTCACACTGTTTTTTAAGCATGGTATCATAGGTAGTTGATGACTTTAATTAAAAATGCTGGTTTTAAAGTTTTTTTTAATTATTTGAAATCACTTTCCTAAATATGAGGTTGATGTTGTGTGGTTTGAATTTTAAAATTTACGACATAAGAATCAGAAGTTAATCATTTTGAATGGCAAACCATAATAATTTGGTACATTTAAAGTACAAGAATGTCAAAATGAAATTAAGCAAAATGCATATATTTAGCATGTTTTGTGTAAATTTGTTATTAATGTACAAAAACTTTACATTTTTGCATCTGTCTGCTGTTTGGTATCAATATGGGAGTTCATTGGGTGGTTCAGGCTGGTCAACAAAAGGTCATTGGCTGTTGGCCCCTATCAGACGATGTTATTGGCTGTTAGCCAGTGTGGGAGAAGGTCATTGGCTGGCCATGGTGTTTTGGTTGCCAGGTGTCTCTGGCAGAATCCTCCCCTGATAAACAGGCATATCAGATTCCTCTTCAATCTTCTCCACATCTGGGTTCAGATCAACATAACACTTTGTTGCTTAGAGGACTTAAGGTTGCACTGGTAACAACTTTGGTTGCTTTGATGTTACATATAGTGTTAGTAAGAGAGAACACTTGTTTTTTTGGTTTGACCGCCATTAATGTCCACATTTGTCATAGTAATGGTTTGGACTGCAGTTTAAACAGTCTCTGGTATTTATTCATAATTGGCTTTGTTTTCAGTGTGCCATGATAGTAGTAATGGAAAGAGACGACATGAGCACAAAAACATGAGTAGTTGTGATCATAACAGTGATATGAGATTTAGTCAGATAAAATATGATTTTCCTACAAACTGCAAATATTGACATTGTTTCACTTCTTGTTGCATGTTTTCTAGCAGATGGACGGTCTAAATCATCCAAAACTTCCACATAAATATGAACGATTAACTTTTTTTAAAAAGTTCACCCTCCTTCTTGGTGAGCACGCCAAGATACGTTTGTTTAAAGTAAACCTCCTCGAAGAACTTGGCAGAATTATCCTGCAGCGGCACATCTGGAAAACATGCCCTATGGAGAGAGATTTTATTGTTTGTCTTTTAAGAACCAAAGGCCCCTAATGGTTTTCACAATTTTGCATAAAGTAAAGGATAATAGTTTAAATAACCTCCTATTCATACAGTCTCCCCATAAAACACAGAGCAGTGGAGATGTCATCTGTGACCGAGCACTGCACGTGTGCCAAGAACATTCAGCCTCATTGCGACAGGTCAGATAAGGCAACGGAGGGAGAGTACCTTTTGTGCCTTTTCACTTTTTTCCGATTTTATGCAGTTTCACGTGATGCAAAGTTCAAATACTGCATACATCCTTTAATATTTTGCGATGTTTTGTGATGGAGATATTCTCAGTATTCTGCTTTTATGTCTGTCCATGGTTTCCTGGTGGTGCATGTGTGGAACATTATGCTGTTTTCTACAGAATGAATGAATGAAAAATATATACTGTATGTATAAACAGATCTTACGTAATAACAAATACTGTAACACACACACAAACATCTTAAATGTCCCCCAAATAAATTTTGTCAGCTTTTTTTATTTCTGGGGACAACTTTCTCTTCAAACAAAAGATTTTTTAATGAATGGCAAATTTGTCTCAGATACAAGATAAAAGTTTAGGATCTATGCTTTAGCATAGTATACTCACTGAATGACGTAGCATTAGAGTCGTCTTGGTAGAACTTAAATCATAAACCTCTTTTAGCAGTTCAAAAGATTTTTTAGTATATAGTTTCTTAGAAATTAAAAAAGTTGAAGTTATAGGTCAACAGACCAGTGTTTTGGATTCTGGGTTTTGAGGGCATCAGTACATAGTTAGTTTTCCAATAAACTGTAGAATAAAATGACTTTTAAAACATTCTTCTGTAGCATCAGACTGAAAAAGCCTTTCTGGTTCTAATGTAGTTCTATTAAGTGCTTCAGGATACATGTCATTGTACTTGAAGGACTGTACAGTTCTTTGGAAAAAGTTGCAAACAAAATCAAATCACACACACACACACACACACATACACAGACTATAAATTCCTATATGCAATATTAATGAAGTAAAACGTTAAAATTCTAAAGCAGCCCCCCCCGGCCAGGCAAATAGTGCAAAACAGTATGCAAACGGTGGTGAGGAACCCAAAAATCCAATCGACCTCAGGGGAACCAAGGCCCAACCAGGGGATTCCAGTTCCCCTCTGGCAAAAGCTGCTGCCTCTGCACAAGCTCAACAGTGCTAACAAATGCAGCCTAAACCCTCAGAGGATTTATATTATGGAAGTGTAGTGTATGCAAGATTAAAAAGATGTGTCTTTAATCTAGATTTAAACTGACAAGAGTGTGTCTGCCTCCCGGACAGTGCAGTGAAGACTATTCCAAAGTTTAGGCGCTAGATAGGAAAAGGATCTACCACCTGCACTTGATTTTGAAATTCTAAGTATTACCAACTGACAGGATGCCTGAGAGCGTAATGCACGTGAAGGACTGTAATACAAGAGGAGTTCACTTAAGTACTGAGGAGCTAAACCATGTAGGGCTTTATAGGTAATAAGCAAGATTTTAAAGTTAACGCGATGCTTTATAGGTAACCAGTGCAAGGTTGACAAAACCGGGCTAATATGTTCATACATTTTTGTATGTGTAAGAACTCGAGCTGCCGTGTTTTGGACCAGTTGGAGTTTTTGTAATAAGCCTGCAGGGGAACCACCTAATAGTGCATTACAGTAATCTAGTCTTGATGTCATGAATGCATGACTTCTCTGCATCTGACATTGACAGCATATGACGTAGTACTATAACGTAAGCTGTCCAGGTTTCCCATGGCAGTGGTCCTGACTGAGTAATGTCTCACAAAAGCAAGAGGAAACGTTTTAAATGCCACAATTTCATTCAATAATTCTTTTTTGTTGTTTACTGGCTCAGCAAATTATTCAGAACAACCGATACCTGCCAAATCTCCTTAGAGTGAGCAGGAGAAAGGGATGTGAAAGAGAAATTAAAAGAGAGCCTTGTTTTAGTTCTTTGTTATTTTTGTGTATATGAACCTGATGCTTGGTTTACCGCTGCCAACACACTCAAGCCATTAGCATGAAGGACAAGATAAATAATGGGACTGCTTCCTAGAGACAACACAAATGTGCATATTACAGCAGCAGCTAACTGTGTGTTTGTGTGTTGAAATGAAAAACTTTCCTTGTTTGAGTATATTGCCTTAATCCCTGTGTGTCTGCTGACATCCTAAAAGTGCTTTTTGGTCGACTGTGAGTGAGAACATTTTAAAACTAAAGTATGTTCTCACAGATTTGTCCCGCAGATAGGAGAAATGAATGCCAATATTGACTATACATGTAAAGTCTCTTTTATGGTCCATTTGAGAACATATCACTCTGTGATGAGGAGGAAAAGCCAGAAGATGTAAAAATTGTGAATTTATGAAAAATAGTTTAAAGGGGATTAAAAAAGAAAAGATTTTTCTGTGGA
This sequence comes from Triplophysa rosa, assembly GCF_024868665.1. Lineage (NCBI taxonomy): Eukaryota > Metazoa > Chordata > Actinopteri > Cypriniformes > Nemacheilidae > Triplophysa > Triplophysa rosa. The sequence continues at coordinate 22,083,411 of NC_079890.1, forward strand.
ACAAAAGAGCTTACATGTAATAATAAGACACAATGCATATTGTAACTGAAGTCTTAAAGACCATGGGTAGCTCCTATCCAACAGTGTCCTGCAAATTTGCATACACAGGGTGTTCAGGAGGTGTTTGCTCAGCTTTAAAATAAGATAAAAACTAATTATAATTATTCACAAAGTTTTAAAACAAATCATTTTCCATTAAGGGGCAGTTTCCCAGACAGGGATTAAGACTAGACTAAAATAATTGTTTGAGCTGTCCAGTGTGAAACTGACTTGCAGTGACATATCTTAAAAGACATCAGTGCCATTGTGTTGTCTCAAAATGCATACAAGTACTGTTAGGAATGTTTGTAAAAACTACTTAAATATCCTAATTTAAATTGGGCATATAGTCCTAAACTAATCCCTGTCTGGGAAACCGCCCCTAAGTGTAAAGTTTAAACCCTCTTATGGCTGAATTATTAAAGGGGGGATTTAATGCTGTTTCATGCATTCTGACTTTAAAATTCTTAAAAAGCTAAAAAACATTCTTTAAAATGATAAACGTGCTGGCTTCTCATGCTTAACATGGTCAACTTGTCAAAAAACTAGTTGGACATATGACGTAGTATTTCTGTGCTCGATACACTCCCCCAGGGTTCGTATAGGTTTCGGAAAGTTTTTTTCGAACATGAAAAACCGTTACGTAACAACTTTTCTTTGTCCTTTGATGGGCAATTCTCCCGGAAAAGCACACCCACGGCAAGGAGAAAGAAATAGCCAGTCCACGCGTCAACTGACGAGCGATAGGAAGACCAGCCTACCATCAAGATTGGCTGCACTGTGGGCGTGCAGCTGCAGCTCGTTACTCTTGTGATAGTGAGAGAAGTTGAGGTCTGTTTGTTTGTTCACAGCATTTCAGTGATGGATGTTATATAAACGGTGGATATAACGCTGGATTTGCAGATCGTTTGAAACTAATAGATGGAGCGGTCCCAGCCAGACATGAACCGTATGCGGTAAGTGAAACTAAGTCATGTGTCTATGTTTTGTTGGTAATAGGCACGTACGTGCATAATGTAAACAACACAAACTTATAGTGAATCAAAACAGTTATGCAGGGATAATGCAATGATGTATTGTGTGCTCGTGATTTAGTTCCTTCCCCCGCACATCCCAGGACGTCGTATGTTTTCGGAAAATAATCGTACAGCTGTGTCTATCTTTTATAAATATGATCAAACTAAATACTCTTCGAAGATAAGAAGTATGCAATACTACTCTATAGGTACACAAGATTAATATGAGATTGGCAGAAACTGCCCGTTCGACGGGACCTTTAAAATGTTAGCTTTGAAATTTTACTGAATGAAACTAGAGCTATCAATTGATACAATTATTTTATACCAATTATTCACAATAAAAAATGTTTACTATTATTTGCTAAAACAACAGTTTATTGACCGGTTTCATTGTGACAATATTATCTCAAAGAAAAGAAAAGAAAAAACTACCGCAGAGTAATGTACGGTGCAGTACAGAAAAACACACCAAAACAAAGCAGCACTCCACGTTTTTGTTTTTGCCTGGAGACCAGTATCCACTTGATAGGTGTCAGTATAAAGTCCAAGACCAGGACGTTTAACATACACCAAAGGGCTTCACAACAGTGCTAAATCTATTTGTGTGTGCATTATGTGTCTTTGCACATTACAATCGTATACCACAGAGTAATAGCCTTTTAGTCCTCAACCCCTGTAACAGGGCTCAGTTGCTGTTGGCTGCACTCTACATGCACACCCCCAATAGATACACATACAGTAAGGCACACACACACCTACAGAACCCAAGTCATGCATTGTTAAACATAATCTTTGATGACCCTACCATCTCATAAATACATATGCAGCTTATTTCTATCAAAATCACTCAAAGAAAAATAAAACCCAGTGGCTGTGAACATCAACTTCAACAGACCACGCAGTGAACTATAGTCTTACACACAATCAAGAAAGCACATATTATACAAAATTATATTCATTCACATCCACCTCACACACAACACACGTTCGCCCACACCCTGTGGTTGTGCACATGCATGTATAATTACAGATGCATTCTGGAGATTTACTGTTTGAAGATTATTTCGGCAAATCTGGGCTCATAACCCCCTAAGAGGGCGAGAAAAGGCAAGAACCCAAAGATGGAGGGCGGGGGACTTTGGCATTCTCTGCTCTTGACTGATCTGGATCTTAGCTAACTCCAAGCAACATCCAAGTGTCTGTAAGCAATCACAGCTGACTTGATTGACAGGCTGGAGCAAAATTTAAACTGATTGTCTGAGTGAATTATAATATGAGAGTTTGAAGCGGCAGGGGGTGAGAAATAACATGAGAGAGGCACGGATTGTCAGCTGATGTATCTAATCATTAAAACATGCATGTTTTAATGATTTATTTGCGCTCATAATTAGCTATGATGTAGTACTGCATGTTATCTCTCAGCTCTGTGCGTGTACATCTCTATTCACTGATTTACACAACGCATATATTATAAAATGCACACGCAAACATTTACTTACACTCTGGCTTTTTTCTATTAGCCAGCTGGTGATATGATCCTCTGCCAGTGCTGTGCTGAGGTTGTTTAAGGTTTTGTACTTGCTGTGTCAGTTTAACTGTAAATAAACTCCAGTCTCAGAGCTCCATGTTTGAGAGTTACACCCCACGTGAAGAGAGGAATCCCTTTTCTCTACAGATTCATAATCTGTTTTCATATAATGTGCTCCTAAGCTTTAATATGCATTCTCATGAGCTTTAGACATTAATTAACTTAAACCAAAGTCCCTTTAGGGAAGTTAGTGCACTTGCAGCCATGTTTGCAATGCCTCCGGGCAGCTATTTTAATCATGCAAGACTAAAGTCCTGTCTACTTGACTAAAATTGCTGACTTAAATTACAATTAAATAAAATATTACTGACCAACAATTAAACCTGACCTCAACTATAACATAATTTTTGTCTCTTAAGCTCTAATTGTGCTAAAAAGCTTTTTTCTTTCTTTATTCGTCTTTATCGATTAACTTTTAATAGAGTCTCTTTTTACTGGAAGACAGAACTTCCTTCGCTTGAGTTCTTCATTCGCTCCCCATTCCTAGTAATGTTAGTGCCGCATCTTGGTAATATCTATTATCTTTCCTTAAATTGAGTGTCCGTGGTAATAGGGTGATTTCCATACAGGTCTTAAAAGGTGCAGTTCACCCCCAAAAAATATTCTGTCATCATTGCTCACCCTCGAGTTGTTCCAAAGCTGTATAAATTTATATATATGGTGACCAAGAATAGTTTGGTTACAAGCATTCTTTCAAATAGCTTTCTCTGTGTTCATCAGAACAAAGACATTTATGCAGATTTTGAACAACTTGAGGGTGAGTAAATGATGACAGAATTTTCATTTTGGACAGAATTTTTCATTTTCATTTCACATCTTAAAAATCTGCTATTGTTTTTTTTCAAATGCACTTAAGTAATGTTTTTTGTAAAGCATGTTTGTAAAAACTACATAAATGTCCTAATTTAACTAAGGCCTAGTCCTGGCTTAATCTAATCACTGTCTGGAAAACCGCCAGCTAAATTTTGGATATTATTTAATCATCTGTTTTTATCATAGCCCTAACCTTAACCTAACAGTTTACTAATTCTCTAATACTCTGTCTACACTAGTGCGTTTTTGTCCACACTAGCGTTTCCCAAACGCTGCCCATCCACACTGAAACGTCTGAAAACACTTACATCCATGTACTGCACATGAGTAAAACCTAAGACATGTCAGCATGTGTCATTTCTGTCAGGAGTTTATTTACTTTCTGCCTTATGTCGCGGCAATGTGGAGCAAAGACAGTTTTTTTAATAGACTTGACAATGAGGTAGCTTAGAGATGTTGCTACGGGTACCACACAACATACTCGGTTACTTACATAACCTCGATTCACTGGGATACGGGAACGAGTACTGTGTAGCAGGACTGTTTGGCAGCAGAGCGCAAGTTAAGTTTCACTTTCGCTTTTGCAGCTTCATAGTTCCCTAGCGATACTTCACTCGTACTGCGTAGCAGGACGCCATGGGACAATTCCTTTTTCTCCGATGACTGAAGCTTTTTAATAACGCAGTGAAAACTGCACGGTCGTTGGTGGCGTGCATTCGAACCAATGGTGGCGTAGCTGCACGGACCTATGGCAATGGAGCTCGCCAAACTAGGCGGGGTATGCCTATATAAGCAGACACATCACAGCAGGATCCTCAGGTTACTTTGACTGAAACGATGACCAGATGCAGTTTGTAAGCACGGCTAGGAACGCAGTACTCGTTCCTGTATCTCAGGGAACCGAGGTTACGTAAGTAACCGAGTACATTCCCTATCGATACTACACTCGTACTGCTTAGCAGGATGTTACGGGGAACCAGTATAATCCCGCCGTGCTACAAGAGGAACGACTAACACCAACGTACCCAGGAGCCAGGGCTCGGGGGTCAAGTATAAAGCAGGGGTGCCCTGCAAGAGCGGATAGGGCCAAGCTAAGAGGTGGCACAGTCCGGTTAATCATCCCGAAAGATAGCCTTACTTGGTGCCAGTGCGGTTGAAGGCAACCACCAGACTGGCGACATGGAGCCTGTTAAGCAGAAAGGACCCGAGCCTGTAAGGCCGGGACATCCAGACTATAGAATCTGGTAAATGTGGAAGGTGAGACCCAGCAGGCTGCCGCACAAATTTCTGCTATGGATATATGCATATTTCTGCAAGACCACTCCGAGGAAGAGGTGACGCCTAGAGTGGGCTCTAACTCCCGTCGGGCAAGGAAGGCCCTTATCCCACAGCTCTTGCAGGAGGGACAGTATCAGTGATACGTCGCAGGAGACTGAGTCTGCACTGCAGGCTGAACACCAGGCGGAAAAGACAGACCACTTGAGAGTATAGAGCCGTCTAGTGGGCAGTGCTCTAGCCTGAGAGATAGTATTCATTACACTCTCGGGGAGGACCGTAGGCTCCCATCGAGAGGCCAAAGGTGCAGAGACCACAGCTGGGGCTGGAGGTGCCAAATCGTGTTGCCCGCCTGAGAGAGGAGGTCCCGTCTCAGGGGAATGGGCCACGGAGCGGTATGAGTGCGATAGGGTGGAAAGCGTAGAGGAGAAGGTTGGGCCAATTGTGGGCCAACGCGTCTCTGCTCTTCGAAAAGTAAGTTGGGCAGTGAGCGTTGTCTTCTGAGGAAAAAAGGTCGACTTCTGCCTTGCCAAAGATCTCCCAGATTTTCTGAACCGACTGAGGGTGGAGTGTCCATTCTTCTGAAGGGACATTATTCCGAGATAGCATATCCGCTCCTCGGTTCAGTCTGCCTGGCACGTGTGTCGCCCTCAGAGAGCGCAGATTGAGCTGGGCCCATTCTAAGAGGCGACGTACCAGGGAAAAAAGGTGCCTCGACGAGAGGCCCCTCTGGTGATATAAGTAGGACACCATCGTCATGCTGTCTGACCGGACTGAGACGTGGTGGCAATTGATGGCAGTTGATGTCCTGGTCCGACCAGTGGCCGAAGGCCGGCATGCCATCGCACGGAGCCTCCCAACCTGTGTTGGAGGCATCTGTCGTGACCATCTTTCTTCTGCATACTGTGCCCAGGGGCACACCCTGCTCCAGCCAAAGGGGATCCTTCCAGGGAGGTACGGGCCCGGCATTCACAACAGGAGAGAAAAACACACTTTCGCCCGCACAAAAGAGCTTGTTTGGCGGGTGGTCCATCCGCAGCGAGACCTGGTCCCTTCCTCTTCCTGACCTGAGTCTCAGGAAGGTGGCTGAGGTGCTGGGTGCAGCGTTAACTTGGGCCGGGGTCCCTGGCACTGGGATGCTGGAAGTGTTTAGCCGAGCAGGATCACTGCTGGGCTTTCGTTTTTACTGCCGTCTATGTAGCTGAGTCGGCGCTGGCTTAGGGCGAGATGAGGCCCTGGAGCTGGATCGTTTTGGCAAGAAGTGCTTCATGGCTTGAGACGACTTCTGTGCGGCCGTGAAGCATTCCGCGAAACCCTCAACCGCGGGACCGAAGAGGCCTGTGGCGGAGATCGGAGAGTCGAGGAAGGGGATCTTGTCCGCATCCTTGATATCCGTGAGAGTACGCCATAAGTGGCGCTCGAGCACCACGAGGCTGACCATGGATCTGCCTATTGCCTGAGCCGTGGCAAGAGACCGGTCGCGCTACGCAGCTCTCTGAAGGACGTAGGGTCGGGTCCAGATTCATCCATCCCTTGGAGGAGTTTGGCCTGGAAGACCTGAAGGACCGCCATCGAGTGCAGCGCCGAAGCCGCTTGGCCAGCTGACGAGAATGCGCGTCCAGCGAGGGCTAAAGTTGTTCTGCATGGCTTAGATGGGTGGGTCACCTTCGACGTCCATCTGATGGCGGAGGGCGGGCAGAGATGCACGGTCACTGACTCATCGAGGGGAGGCACCTTCTCATATCACCTTCCTTCTGTGCCGTCGACCGTAGTGAGAGGAAGATGACGGTCATAGACGGGCAGAATAGGGGGCGCACCATGACCGGGTAAGTTCCTCGTGAACCTCAAGGAAGAATGGTGAAGCTCGCTGACGAGGGGCTTGACGGCACCCCGGAATGAACCATTCAATCGAGGCAGCTGCGAGCGGGTTCTTCTGGCGAAGACCACTCTAAGCCCAGTTCCCCCACAGCTTTGGTCAAGACCCGAAAAAGCTTGGGTTCACTGGGCTCTGCGGATGGCAGGGGGGCAGGGTCAATGACAGAGCTTGACAGCTCCTCTGCATCTGAAGCCGCTAACGACATGTTGTCGTAGTCATCAAAATCGCTTCCGAACGAGACCAGATCGCTGGCGTTAGCCAAGGGACGCTGGTCAGGTTGGGAGAAGTGGACGGGAGAATCCTCTCTAGACCATACCTGTCAACATTTGTGTACCAGAATCCAGGAGACCCGCCGGGGGAAGAGGGGGGTTGTGGGGGCTGGTTGGTTGTGCAGGGCAAATAGGGCACCCCTCTGTTATAAATTGATTTAATTACTTTATATCTAACATAACATAATTTTCATGTCAAATTCATAAATGTAAATCTAAGAGACTGTTTAATGCAGCTCACAGGGCCATGAATCCATGAATTGTATATCTGCAAGGTCATCTTAATTTAGCATTTAAATTTTGCCAGAGATCTCAACGTCAGACATGAAATAACTTACATCTAAACGCGGTTTGAATAAGCACGAGCAATTTGTCCCTTCAAGCGTCCCGTAGTTCGGTTGTTTTAAGTTTGTTTATTAGTTAGCAGAATGTTTATATTTTTTATTTACATGGATGGATTTAACAGTGTTTGCATATTAATTACAAGAACCGCTTATGGTCACAGAATGGGAAATATTAGAAATAAACTCTATATGACCTGTTTTATTCACTTGTCTGCGGAACACAACCCTTTTCATAACACGTTATTTGTAAAAGAAAAGAAAGTGTAACAACAACAGCTAGTAGACTCTTCTGCATCTACCTGTCGATGAAACGATCTGTCGTCTTCAGTGAGCAGACACAGACTGTGAGGAGCGAGCGTTAAATGGAAAAAAATACTAGAAAAAGTAGTGTCCACTCAGTTGTGCTCTTTCTTACAAAATAATGACATACACGAAAAAATTCAGTTAGGCTTTAGACCGCATCATAGCACTGAAACTGCACTTGTTAAAATTACAAACGACCTGCTTATAGCATCAGATAAAGGTAACATCTCACTCCTAGTCCTGCTTGACCTTAGTGCTGCGTTCGATACTGTAGACCATAAAATACTTTTAGATCAATTACACAATTATACCGGTATTCAGAGACAGGCACTACAATGGTTCAAATCTTACTTTTTAGACAGATATCAGTTTATCCATTTAAAAGGGGAATCGTCAAATCTAACGCAAGTAAATTATGGATTACCTCAGGGATCGGTTTTAGGACCCTTGCTATTCTCCATATACTGTACATGCTGCCCCTTGGAAACACTATTAGAAAACATGGAATTAGCTTCCACTGTTATGCAGATGATACCCAGCTATATATCTCATCTAGACCAGATGATTCCTTCCAGCTATCCAAATGTCCTTCTTTTAGACTCTAACAAAACAGAAATATTACTTATCGCACCAAAAACACGTAAACAGAATATCTCGGATTATAACCTGCAAATTGAAGGCTGCACTGTTACTCCAACAAATACAGTTAAAGACCTCGGCGTTATATTAGACAACAACCTGTCATTTAAAAATCACATCTCAAATGTCACAAAAACAGCCTTCTTCGACCTCAGAAATGTTGCCAAATTACGGAATATTTAATGTGTTGCTGACGCAGAAAAGCTCCTGTATCAAACAGGAGAGAACTGCATCACATGACGAAAAACACGTAATCGTTTTTAAACCCGTCCGTTTTCCTCATCCACACTAAAACGCGAAAACAGCATTTTCAAATGTATCCACTTTCGACTACGTTTTCGAAAAGCTCAGTTTTCGTTGACAAAAACGCAATCTCAGTGTGGACGAAAGACCAAATGGAGAGAAAAAGATGCGTTTTCAAACGAATTTCTCACCAAAGTCATTAAAAAGTGTTATGCATAAACACCAGATTCTAGCCATGCAATCCTTTGTTTATATGTGCAATGGTTACTGTGGCAAGAAGAAACTTCTTAGCAGAGAATCTTCCCTCTTTATTTTAGTTTTAGTTGTCACGGATACTGTTTATCAGTAGTGTATCGGTAGTGTGAAGTAGCTTTCCTGTGGCTCAGTGGTAAGAGCAAGGCGCTAGCAATGCCAAGGTCATGAGTTCGAGCCCAGGGATTGCACATACTTAAAAAATTTATAGTATAATGCAATGTAAGTCGCTTTGGATAAAAGCATCTGCCAAATGCATGAATGTCAGTGTAGTATAATGACACCCTGCTGACACACACAAACTTGCACATACACTTTAGACAGCAGCTGGAAGAGATCTGATCCTGACTGTGAGGAAACAGAGGAGTGGGTTTGCCAGACTGAATTTACCAAATGATGCAAGGAGAAAGAGCGTGTGAGGGCAAGAAAGAATAATCTTTGACCTTACAATATTGAAATCAAACCGACAGACGTGAGGCTGAGGGTTAGAGGTTGATGTTTTGAGTCTGAAATTGATAAACAAAACAGCTAACAGTGAAATAAAACAGCTATTATAGTTTGAAAGATGTACATACTTACATATACTTGGGGGACAAAAAGTGTATATACACTCCTGAACAAAATCTTAAGGCCGGGGGAAACATTACAAGTAAACGCATTTCTCGCTGGTGGATCGTAATCAGGTTATAAGTACTGCTTCAAAATGCCAAAACAAGAAACAGGAGCAAGAGCAAGAGACAAAAAATCAGGAAATTTATTGAAAACTTAATTTAAATTCAAACAGGCTGTTCATCAGCTGATCAAAAGTTTAATGAAACAAAGCTACAACACATTCAGAGCTTTTTATTTTCATGTATTGTCATTTTTACCTTGTAGGGCTATATGCTTTTGATAAAAGTAAACAATTCACAAGAGAAGTCATTTAAGGATACCTTTCCTATATAACATGTCTACACCTTGTTCTCGTATTAAACAAGCTAAATAGCATTATGTTATTTATCTTATTTAAATGGCGGCATAGGCATGTCATTTCTGTTTCTACATGGTCACGCCTTTACAGTTCCCCTCTGCTCTCCGTAACGAGTTCCGCCCCCATGCTCTTGCACACAGAGACACGTGCGCGCACATCTACAGGTAAGCACACTCCCACCAGCGGACAGAGAGGGTGTGTGGGAAAATATGTCGCGTCAACCACCTGAAATTTAGATTAAAATATTGGCATTTTTAAACACTTAAACGCTCCCAGGGTGGTGAAAATGGCAACATTCGCTCTCTTGCTCTGAGTCTAAGTACAGAAAAGAGGCATGCCCTGCCCCTGACAAGCAACAGTCCAGTTACCACCGGATGACAGGTTTTCACCCAGCTTATCCTTCGTTCCACCCGGACCGCGAGACATAATAAAAAACATTAGACTATTTCTGTAGTCTAAATTGAGCAGCACGTCTACATAACTGAGCGGCACACATCACACGCACTCAGGGAAAGTTATGTTGATTATTTTGCCACTATATGTTCTAATATCTTTATTTAGCGCCAAACGCGCTTCATTTGAACCCTTTCCTCTCCGTGAGCGCTGCTTCTCCCACCAAAGACGCGTCGCATATAAAGACCTGCAGACACCAAGAGCAGGTAAATAAATGGACACTTTTACTGTAACGCTTAAGTAAACAAAAATGTTTTTAGCTGTCAGTCAGTTTACTGATTGTAACAGATTATAAACCATAACGTCTTTTATCTACATTTAGCATTAATGATATTAAAAGGATTAAAAATCAGCATGTTAAGAGCATTTCATAATGAATCATGTTTTAATCAGAAAGATTATTTAGAATCAATAGTATGAATGGCATGGAAAGGCTACTTGTTAGTAACTTTGTAAGTACTTCTCATGATAAATTCATTTCAGTGGTTACATTTGTTGTCAATAGTTTTTTAAATATTCTAATAGACTACTAGGACTTCGCTTCAGCACCATAGCCTACAACACATTTTATCAGTTACCAGGCCTTACTGTGGCTATCAAAATATGAAATAAATGGCCGGATAAAACATTAGATTGTGTGATTAAATATTATTTATTAAAAAAAGCATTGTCCGGACCTCCGCCGCAACAAAATATAGAGACCACATCCCCCCCAAAGCCGTAAACCTAGGGGAAACGTCTTGGTTACGGATGTAACCTCAGTTCCCTGATGGAGGGAACGAGACGTTGTGTCGAACCGACAGATGGGGTTCGTCCTTGAGAACCTATCGCTTCCGACTACTTTAGAAAAGGCCAATGAAATTAGCGACTGAAATTTGCATGCCGGACTCCGCCCCCGGATATCCGGGTATAAAAGGGAGATGGCGTGCTGCATTCATTCACCTTTGTTCTGAGGAGCCTGAGAACCTCTCACGACTGCTGCAGCGGGCAGCACGCATTGTGGCATAAAGGACACAACGTCTCGTTCCCTCCATCAGAGACCACTTCCTACCGTAGGGAGGAGTTTAGTGGAGATACCAACATGGTCTCGCCGTTTAGGGGAGAAGTCATGAGAAAAATATGCGGACTGAAGGAGTTAACCGCAAGGTAGAGGTCCACCTAGGGAAGGTCATGGGTTACCAAGGTGGGAACCAATCATGAGGATACATCAGACAGAACCGCCCGATGGGGGGATTACAACGTCCGGTAGCACTAGGTCCGGTTAGAGCTATGTTGTGGATAACTCAGATAGTACCCGGCCTAAGGGGCAGGGCTGCTCTGTCCAGCCTGCCCCCAGGAAGGTGCTTAGTGATGGATGGAATGCCTGTTCTTTACCCAGTGGGGAAAGAAGGGAGGCGTAAATAGCCGCTGATCCCCTTAGAGGAAGGGGGAAGGGCTTTCGCAGGCGTACGCCCTACCGGCTGCCGGTCCTATATGTTGCCCTGCAGGACGCGGGCTGATACTGGTTCCATGCGTAGGTTGTAGAACCTCGCGAAGTTGTTGGGCGTAGCCCAACCCGCAGCTCTGCAGATGTCTGCCAGTGAGCCAGTGCCCATGAGGAGGCTACACCCCGAGTGGAGTGTGCCCTCCATCCTAACAGGCAGGGGCGATCTTGAGATCGGTATGCCTTAGCGACGACATCTATGATCCAGTGCGCCAGCCTCTGTTTGGAGACAGCCCTCCCCTTCTGCTGACCTCCAAAACAGACAAAGAGCTGCTCAGAGCTTCTGAAGCTCTGCGTGCGGTCCAAGTAGAGGTGCAGTGCGCGTACTGGACACAACACGGGGTTGGGTCTTCCTCCCCAGTAGGGAGCGCCTGCAGGTTCACCACGTGGTCTCTAGGGGGAGTGGTGGGAACTTTGGGCACGTAGCCGGGCCGGGGTCTCAGGATAATGTGAGAATCATCGGGCCCAAGTTCTAGGCAATCTGTGGACACGGAGGGTGCTTGTAGGTCCCCTACCCTCTTGGAGGTGAGTGCAGTCTCTATTGTGAGGTGAGAAAGAGCGGCATCTCCGAGGTGCTCGAAGGGGGGCCTCTTGAGGCCCGCCACCTAGGTCGCAAGAGGGTACGGGGCGCGGATGAGGCGGTAGCCTTCTCGCGCCCCTTAGGAACCTAATGACCAGGTCGTGCTGTCCCAGAGGCTTCCCAGCAACTGGGTCGTGATGAGCGGCAGTAGCGGCTACGTACACTTCCAGTGTGGAGGGGGAGAGGTACTCTCCAGTCTCTCTTGAGGAAAGGACAGCACGTTCCCGATTGTGCAACTCCGCGGGTCTTCTCTTCGAGAAGAGCACCAGGACGAGAAGAGGCGCCACTTATGGGCGTATAGCCGCTTAGTGGCCGAGGCCCTAGCCTGAGTGATGTCCCAACCACCGCAGGGGTTGGGCCACTCAGGATCTCCTCGTCCCGTCCAGACATGGAAGTTCCAGGGGTCTGCCTGGGATGCCGTAACGTGCCCTTCCCCTGGGAAAGCAGGTCCTTCGCCAGGGGGATCGGCCAGGGGGGAGTTGTTGTCAAGAGCATTAGCTCCGAGAACCAAGTCCGGTTGGACCAATAGGGCGCAACTAGTACCACTTGATGCTCCTCTTCCCTGGCCTTGCACAAGACCTGTGCAATGAGGCTCACTGGGGGGAAGGCGTACTTCCGCTTGCCCCGCGGCCAGCTGTGCACTAGGGTATCTGTGCCGAGGAGTCCCTCGGTCAGGGAGTACCAAAGCGGGCAATGGGAGGAGTCCGGGGAGGCAACAGGTCCACCTGCGCCTGGCAGAACTGCTCCCATATGAGCCGGACTGCGTGGGGATGGAGTCGCCACTCTCCGCGAGGCGTCGACTGACGAGAGAGCGTGTCGGCTGTCTGGTTCAGGTCGCCTGGGATATGTGTGGCTCGCAGGGAGCTGATCACCTGCTGACTCCACAGGAGGAGGCATTGGGCGAGTCGTGTTAACTGCCGTGGGCGAATGCCACCCTGTCAATTGATATACGCCACGGCAGTTGTGCTGTCCAACTGGACCAGCACGTGCTTGCCCTGCACGAGAGGCTGCAGCCTCTTCAGTGCAAGTAGCACAGCCAACAACTCTAGGCAGTTGATATGCCAGCGCAGGCGGGGGCCCGTCCATCGCCCCGACACTGCGTGCCCGTTGCATATGGCACCCCAACCCCAGGGGGTTGGGGTGCGTAGGCAGAGAGGCGTGATGACCATACGGGAAAGGGAACAGTGTTTCCCCGTGTCTTGCTACAAATCTGCCATCATTATTAAACACTACAGTTAAATGGCAGGGAAGCATGACCGATTTTTTCTTCCAGTCGAACAACATGGCATGGTGATGAATGCCAAAACAATATGACATTTTGGAAAAAGAGGTTGCAGACTGGGATCAACTGTCAAAATCGCCATGCTGACCATTAGCTGAACGGCCGCCAGGAAGGGAAATCAATAACAGCAAGTATAACCGTACCTGTTTCCGATATTCTTAGTTGATAAAAACACACGAGGGACAGTTATGAAAATGTTTTACATTTCACTGCGCTGCTCAGCTGTTACAATGTAAACATGCGCTATACGCGAGACCATTGTGATCGCGTCTTATGCACGCTTCAAATCGGAATTGGTGGTAGCTTTAACGAACAAATGCTGCATATGAAGTTGGTTCATGTTAAAGCATTTCGAAACCTTTAACATAAACGCAGCATCGTGCATATAAACTCAGAGATGTGTTTTGAGAGCTTTTCAACACGGTTGTTGAACGAAACGCCTGCCATGCACTATATGAGGTTTGAGTGAAGAAGTGTATTAAACGACCCAAAAATCGCTGAATCCCGAGAAAATATCTGGGGAAAGCAAGTGGCTATATGAGCTGAAAAGATCGCAGGCGAGTAAGCCTAACATGATTTAGCAAATAGCCGTATAGTCACAAATATAATCTGTAACATCCTTAAATCACGACTGAACAGAGCGCGTGAATATTGGCTGCTTCAACTGCGAATGCAAACAAAGGGTAAGTGGCAATCTTATATAATCCAAGTGTTAGATGATGATTGGTTAAGTCTACGTAGTAAGTGACGTAAGATTGAGTCTTCCCCGCAGAACTTGCACTCCAGCTTACATTTCCCTGATGGAGGGAAGGAGACGTTGTGTCCTTCATGCCACAACGCTTCGCCATCTGCTGCAGCGACCAAGAATGCTTCTCAGGTTCTTCAGCCCAAAAGGTGAATGAATGGGCATGCCATCTTCCTTTTATACCCGTATGTAAGGGGCGGAGACTGGCATGCCATGCCATTCGCCAAGTTCATTGGCCTTTTAAAAGTACAATCAGAAATGATAGGTTCTCAAGTTCAAACCCCAAAGGGAACACACAATTATCTTTTCTAGCGAAATCAAGTAAAGCTCAGAGTAGCATAAGAAAATGGTGCATGGCCTAGAGAGAGCGCAGGTACTCTGATACATCGAGCTGTGGTGCTCATGTTAGAGAAGTGGTCTTCAGCCAAACCTTTTTCATGTACCCATGAGATTCTGTTCTCTCTCTACCATCTTAATAAAAAAAAGATCAGTTGAATTACACTGAATTAGAGAATAGCTTTTGAATTACTCTCACATTAGTTTGATGTCATATGCAGGGATGGATTATGACTTTGATGTGCCCTCGGCACGGACGTTTCAAAGGCCCCCTGGCATCACATATTTTACGAGAACAGTGTTGCACCTATGCCCAAATACACAGGACTTAGGAACGGTTCACACAGAAAGCATCTTTGCATCTAAAAACGCATGACACAACGCGTTTGACGCGACACAAATGGTTTGAAAAAGCGCATCGCAAACCGCCAGGGTCTCGTGGCACTCTTTTGATAACAGAAATGCCATATTCCAAATTGCTATCGTAAACAAAAGCTTGCGACAAACTTGTCCCGCCTTCACAGTCTTCTGATTGGTCCACTGCTGTGGAACTGACATTGATGAGTCAGTGTGTAAAAATGGAAATTAACTCAACTTGACTTGAAAATCAGCGGCCACTAGCGTTGTATTATAGTTTTGCAACGAATCTCCCTTTCGAAGTACGACAGTGGCCGCAACAGTAAAAAAAGATGTCGTCTACTGAGACAGCGGATAGCAGTGATACAAGCAACGATGTTTCTTTACAAAGGTAAGGCAATATATTAACGTAATTAATAATTTAACATGTATTCTATTGCGAAAGTTACTGTTACAATTCTATAATTAGGTATATTTCTTGCGTGCTATCTAGTACACGCTGAGAGTAGTGAAGTAACTAAAGTTAGCTAATCGTAAATAGCAACGCTGTTCAAAGCGTTTGATCTGACAGCGACATAGGCAGTTGGGTGTAAGTTAGTAGACGTTTGTCTCCCTCTTTGTAAAGTCAGGAACAACCGGAGTACGTACCGCAGGGACGGAAAAACATTATTATTCAGAGGTTATATGGCCATTTGTATAAAATGCTAACGTCACCGTTTCAACAAAACAGTTGTTTGGTAAACATTGAAAAAGTGGAAATATTGAAAATGTTGAATTATCTTACCAGTCTAGCAGAAAACAGGCAACTTCGGCATAGCCTTGAAAACATTTGTCTTTCAACAGTGCCTTCCATCTGGTAATAGATACACCGATGTTTATCCTGGATTTCTGCCGCCGTTTGTCTCTAATTCGTCTGGCAGCATCACGTTTGCGCTTCTTTGACGACGGAGATTCACGCTCTGCCGGCTCTTGTGCACAATACGCATGGTCCTCCATTTTATCAAAACTTCTAAGACAGAACAATCAATTGCTTCAGCTAGACGACGACTACTCCTCCTTCTCTCCGTACTACGACTTACTACTTTGTGCATCTTCAACTCAGTGATGACGCAAGCTGCGTCTAAAAAAACACACGAAGACCAACATATACGAAACGCGCTCTGTAGAACTGTCCTTAGAGCTTACTGTACAAAACATGGCTGTGCAACATAACAAATTCCATGTAGATAGGCCCGCTCCCTATGTAGACACAACTGGTTTATTCTAAGGTAATAAAAACATAACTTTTCATTACGTAAGGTTTTTATACACATCTAAAGATCAGATCATCTAAACACATCAGTTTTGTATGTTATATTGAATTTCTGTTAATAGATCATACAAAACATCCCGCACTGTACCTTTAAAACCATGGCGCATATGTGAGAGACGCTGCAAATGGCGCGAGACGCAGGCATAACAGTTACATAGAAAAACAATATAAAAGTAGTTTAGCATAATAGAAAAACGTCTTCTGTGTAAAATGCACAAAAAACAACACAAATTGGTGTATTAATATTTCGCAGTACTCGACACCTAAAAGAGAGTCTGACCTCTCCAACTTATATTACGCATGAATAGTCTTATTCCTTGCATAATTTACATTTCTGCATTAAGAAGACGAGCATTTAACAGTCCATGCATTACAAATTAAGCATTATCAACAGGGACATGCACAGACATTTTGAGGGGCATGGGCTCAAGTGGGAAAAAAGGGCACTTCTCATATTTGTTTTATTTTTTTCCAAACAAAATGTTAAATATATTAAAAACAACTTTTTTAAAAATCCCTCACACTCACCCAATTGTTTCATGTTGTTTCATTTTCCAACAATGTCTACAAAATAATCAGTTCACATAGAGACCATTGTCTTCCTTATAATTCACTAATTTTATCACAAGAACAGGCAACAACAAAGGAAACTAAGCCACATTGTGTATGTTTTCTATGCTAAAGTTTCAAGTATATACAGTACATAGAATAAATGACTGCACAAAGGAAAAGGACATATTTTCACTAATAATTTGTTTGTTTTTCACAAGCCAATAAACTGTTTTAATTATTTTGGTGTTATTGGGACACCAACAATGACCTTCACACTAAACTGAAAAAGGCAGTTGGTGCTAATTTGTTATTTTTCATGACAAAAACCTGCAAAATTAATTAAAACACACTGCAAAAAATGATTGACAAAATACACAAATACAGCAGCTTAACTAATTATTATTATTAATAATAATATTATTGTTGTTATAATTACACTTACTACCACGCACACACACACACTGATGGTGACAAGAACTTTGTTTCACATTTGAGGGAGGGCTGCTTAGATCTATCAGCATACACAATATAAAATGGATAGTTATTAGATGAGGAGTCTGACGTCAAACTTATCAAGTTATTGTTTAAGGCGGGACACTTATTGTACTGTTGAATTTTGAGATGTTGGTCTATTTTGCTTTCATGTCTTCTTTTGCACTAATGGAAAGGAAATATCCAAAATACACATTAAGGTGTTTGTTTTAAGCCTTCTATACCCTCGTCTGTTTGCTTCTGTAGATTTCTTCTAAATTATCCAAAACAAGCTGCATATATACCTGACTATTTAAACATAACATTTCAAGGGAAAATACTCTTGATGTAAGTCATATTAACTAATAACCGGTGATATGCTTTGTTTTTTTATCCCATTCATCTGCATTGCCTGCAAGTTAGCACGTTTTAATTACTTAATGCCTACATATCAATGAGGCGATTCTGATGACGTTATTAATTATACTGTATTCAGCTGTCGTTACTTCATTTAGTTAGCATGTAAGTTAATGATATACTGCCTTAGCGAAACTTTACTTTAAGTGATGGATGTTAGCAAAACAATATTTGCACATGTAGCTAGTCTGTTCATCACCACTCACCTCACCGAGGAAGAAAAAAGGCCTGGGCTCAAGCCCCCCCTGCACGTGCCTGATTATCAATCACCAAAGCATTTAACATTATCTTAATAGAAAAGTTGGTTTTAACTTAGCTGAGAGGTTTCGTGATTTCCTCAGCGAAAACTCTTCCACAAAAGTAATCCAAATCCAGCTGTGTCACAAGATGTCTTTGACACATTTCTGTGGTTTTAAAATCCTTTTGTTAATTTGCCTAACTGTCTTCTACACGTAACTTCTGCACGCTTATATACACAGTGTTTTTTTACTCGCCTCTAGATGTCCCTCTCAACAGGCGGCAATGCATTAGGATTATTTATTTTATTTATTTGCTACTTCACAACTGCAAAAATAAACCCTTTATTCCACAGTATTCAGCGTTATTTTATTGAGAGAAAAAAATCGACACATATTAAAATTGCCAGGGCCCCTTGCTGGTCTAGTGCCCAGTAGGCCCGTGCGTTAATCCGTCCCTGGTCATATGCAGATCGTTCTGCGCAGCACAGTGCACAACGTAGTTTTGCCCAGCCTGTGGCTAGTCGTCGCTTCAATGCACTGCTACGAGAAGTTTTCTGTCCGAAGCAAAAATGCTAAATTCAATGACAGCTGCCTCTGCATCAGTTTGCCTTCATGCGTTTCATTATGAACTGGCCAACATACAGTTCAAGCCAACTAGGAGGAAGGTTTGAATTCAGGCATACACAGAAAGTTGGTAAAGTAAACTGCAGTTTATTTTTCATGTTCTAAAAAGTCCTGGAATTTTAGTAAACTATGTCTGTATGAACCCTGTTGTTGGTTTAGGGTTTAGGTTCACTGTAGATCAAGTGATGATTTTGTACAGTGATGAATCACAGTTTTATATATCTTATCTCAGCAGAACTTCAGATCTAGATCAGAGATCCCCTTGTGTCGCAGACTCATTGCCCTGCTGCAGTGGCTGACTAATGGCCATATTCGTTCAGTGAAGTGTGTGCGTTTCATCTTTGTCTTTCTTAACTTAAAGTTCACACATATACACAGAGACAGTCTCCAAACACAAATACACTTAAATCAACTAGTCTGCTCAGGTGAGATAAGAAACTCTTGTGCTCTGACGTCTCTGAGAATAATTAAGCTGAACAAACACACACTAAGCACACAAATCGTGTGAATGAACGAGCTCTGTTCAGTTTAATCCTTCACTTACTGCACACATAAATATATTGAACACACTATTGACACACACTGTTCAACAGGTGAACAATATTGAGCGCCGCTGTAATATTTAGAATGTCTGGCATTGAATTAACATGCACTACGTTAAAAGAAAACCTAAGTTTAGATCTGTTACATATATCACTACTCAAACATGCACTGATTTCAATATTTTTATTAGTTTGCTTAAACCGAGTATGAAAAATGAAGTACTAGGTATCTGTCTGAACAATGAGTGTTCAGATTACTAATGCAGTTTTATCATGGAATTTTAACATGCTGACTGCACATCTGCAACTTATTGGTGCTTAATATTAAGCAGACTCTGTTTATCCCAGTACACTAATTGCAAGGAGCAATGTTTTGGTGTGTTTGTATCAATGGCACTATATGACTGAGCAGGACTCAAATGATTACATCTTCTTAGTCACTCTAATTGTATCTTCATCAATCTAATTGGGCCTCAATCCGCATCCTTGTGTTGGCAGCGCAGGAAAGCATAAATATAATTGGATGTCAACAAACAAAATATATTAAACAAACTTCAGTTGCCCTGAAGGCACGACAAAGGCTTCATCCTTTTTTCCCTCTTATTGGATTTTACAAACATAGTTGTAACTCACAACAATTCTTGTTTTTCTAAACATGTAATTAAACTATAGGCCAGTCATGTAAGTGCACCAACACATCAACCCAGAGCTATATGCAGACAACTACTGTAAACACTTAAACGTTTCACTTAAATTTGTCTTACATAATTAAGCAATCATGACTGCTGTACTTGTAATGTTGTGTTAAGAGCCAAAAATAAGAAAATCTGAAACAACAAAATTCCTAAAAACTATCATTTGGAGTTCAAATAAACATTCATGAGCCATTGGGCCTTAATATTTTGAGTATTTATTCTTGGTCAAAACCTGAAATAAGGGGTGTTTAAATAGGTGAAAATGACAGGTCAAAGAGGTTTAAGCTCATTTTAGATTGCTGTCAGTTACATATTTTGTGAAGTCACCTCACCAGCATGATGTATCTCTCTCCACATGGAGTTTGGTGTGTAGTTCTTTGGAGAATGTTCAAACAATGACTATCAGAGTACATATTCCCTTTCGAATAGAACCTTGATATTTTTTTATTTGACTGAGGGAGGCCATGTCAAAGATCGAATCCTTGCTAAATTAATGATTGAAATCAAATTTTGGTGTTCATTATCTCAAAATTATAGTTTAAGACTCACGCCTGGTTTTCACAGGCAGGGTCACATACTGCACAGTATGGACTTCCAAAAGCCCCACAGTCCTGCACTGAACTTCAGGCCCCGACATACTGTATAAATGAAACACTAAATGATTCAGCATATTTGATTAAGAGGATGCTGGCTGTGTTTGCTCTTTCATCACCAACAATATGCACAGCCAAAAGTTGGAATAAAAAATCGGATACCCTTGGCCTCTAATACCCCCTCAGTCCCCTCAACATCCCCAATCCCATGTCACACCATCATCCTCAATTTACTTTTGGAAATCTTTAATCCAACTGGACGACCTCATCATGGACCCCCACACCCCCAGCAGGCCTGTTGTGAGTGCTGATTGGGTAATCTGAACTGACAGAATTTGCACATTATTAGGAGAGTCTGTGGAGAGTTCACATTATTAAATGTAGCTTTAGAGAAATTTTATTCATTATTAAATGTAACTTTAAATGCTGAGTCAGGACTAAAAGAAAAAAAACAGGGTCATAAAAGGGGGAAACCAGAAAATGTGATCAAGGTTGTGAACAGAACAGGAAACAGTCAAAAATTGGGAAGGAGAGAGAGAAAAAGATGCAAAAATACAGAATGAGACACAATGAAGATACAAATTAATTTAACCACATGAGTAGCAGTGTGATTACAGTGATATTTGTTCTTCTAGGAAATCCGCAAAAGCTGATCTATTCGAGTTTCATAGATTACACCTGAGCAATGCTCATTGAATGAGCGCATTGTCCTAGATCAGCTGAATAAGATCTCTCTTAATATTTCACAATATACTGTGCTTTATCTCATTGCTTTTAGTTTGGTGATCATTTGAAGAATACTTTTGATAAATGATAAACAAATGAAAATATTAAATGAAAAATATGACAAATAAACACACACTTAAATTTTCTGTACTTTAATGAGTACAAGGTTCCTTAGTGGCTTACATCCGCTTGATAAAAAGAATGAATTGCTTTTTAATGGAAAAAATAAGAAACATGATATGTATAAAAAATAAATAGAATAATAGTAATGAAACAGTTTCCCAGTTCAAAATTAAATATAGCACATTTATAGGCTTTGTCTCGATTTTGTCATATGAACAACTTTTATGATTTTTTTTATCCTCTTATCCTCCATGAAAAATATTACAGTTCAGTTATTTTCTACTAAACTGAGGTTAAGTAGTTTGGCCTAGTTGGGCTACAACAGTTAAAAGGCTAGACAAGGTCTCACACAAAAAGCAAGCACACTCAGACATACCAGAATTCAAGAATTCCCCACTCAACTCTAGTGAGGGTCTCTAGGAGTAAGACCTCTGACCAGGTTATTGCTGATTGTTAGGCAGAGAAGTAAATATAAAAACCACCAAACAGTGACAGACATACAAGAAAAATAAAATGTGATGATTAGACAGATTGGGTTGGGTCGTGCTGTGGTATGTCTAACTGCTGTGCCAGAGCAACGGCCAGCTGAGTGCCTTCTAGAGCAAACACTCATGCAGAAGAGTGGCCAACAGGACTTTGGGGAGAACATTGTCTAGACCATGACACTTAAATGAGGAAAAAGTTCAACATCAGTCCTCAGAGCACGCAGTCCAGGCACGGCCCACACACACTTATGTTACCCAATATAGCAAGGAAAAGAGGGAACATGTACTGTAAAGAAAAGAGAGATTGGAAAAACTCTTCTTGCTCTTCTGCAGTGCTATCATTTGCAAACTCCAAAATTTCAGATTTGGAGTGAACAAAATGTTCCATTTCTGTTTTACATTCCTCTGTTGTCTGATATCGGTCACAAAATAAGACAAAATTAAACCTAAACAGTTTCAACAAATGAAATTTCCTAAATCACAACTAATAAGCTCTGGATGTCTCGCCTCTCCAGGATACCTTACAGCAGTGGTCACCAACCCTGCTCCTGGAGATAGACCGTCCTGAAGATTTCAGCTCCTTTTAGAGATTTTGTGTCTCTTATAATGTAGGGGGCGGGACACTTCAGATCTTGAAGAGCATTTGATTGGACAGGATATGTGACAAGAAGTCGAAGTGTAGAAAGTCGTCAAAAATGGATGTGTGGCGTCTTAGTGTTACTATTTATTAGGGCTGTCAACGTTAACGCGTTAACGCATGCGATTAATTTTTTCAAATTAACGCGTGAGAAAATATTTATCGCAATTAACGCAGCATCCGTTTGTTTTGACATCCTTTGTCTAGCGTTACATTATGTAATCACGCTCTTATTCGTGTACAGGCTTTTAAACCACTTAAGTGCGATTTTAAACAGTTGCTTTGACGCGTTCAATGAAGATAGACAGCTTCTAAACTGTGGGACGCGGCAAAACGCAACGAGAGGTCCAGTCTGGTGTAAACAGTAACGGCTGCGTCTGTGAATCTCTGTCAGACAGCGCATCCGTGTTAAGTTCTCTTTCGTGCTTGAATGGATAAAACCACACAAGATTATGTCAGAAAGCCCGTTTTGTCTAGCATTTTCTTAAGCACAGACTTCAAGGTGTAAAATAAAATCTTAAATGAATGCAAAGAGTTGTGAAAATGGGAGTGCGGTGACGGTCAGATCTGCGTACTAAGACAGCTCTTAAAGGGGCCGCGTTCTTAAACGTGCTGCTGTGACTCCTGTCACTAATGTTAATCAAAGAACAAAATAAAAGAAGAAATCAATGTGATTTTATAGCTTTAATGAGAATTCTTCTGCATTTAATTTATAATTTAGCATTAAAGACTGTAAAGTGTCCTTCAATTTCCTACATGAGCTCTCAATTATACTGTTGAATGGCTATAATTAATGTTAAAATAATCAATTTAATAGAGACATGAGTTACAATACTAATATCAAAATGTTAGCTTTCATAAAATGATGCTGTTAAATAAATATGTTGTTTCTACATCAATTTGAAGATTAAATGTGAAATTATTAAAATGTAAAAGTATATTTTAAAATAAAATTGTTGTGTGCGATTAATCGTGATTAATCATAGAAAAAATGTGTGATTAATCCGATTAATTTTTTTAATCGATTGACAGCACTACTATTTATGTAATTTTGTGGTGAGAATGTTCTTATTCAGTTGGATATCGTCGCTGTCGGGCAGAATCCGCGTATCTCCAAAACCATTATTTTTCAGGAAGTTAAAAAACAGCATATTTTTTGAGTTATTAAACATTGTATCGTTAAAGTTTGTATTATACCTGTTGTGTACCAACATTAACACAACATTTCCCCAAAACCATGTTTAATCGGAGATACAAGGTTTATAACTTGGGAGCAGGGAGATACGAGATTACGCTGTCATTGATAAGAATGGTATGGACGCAGACGTCGCTGCTGCCAGCAGTGTTCATCAAAGTCTGCAGTCGCGTTGAGCCTTTTGACAAGAGACGAGGCTTTAAGAGCTAATGAAAGCTAATGATTGTGGTTACATACATCTTCCTAAACTCTATTTTAAACGTTAGAGCTATGAGTGATGCAATACCAAAATAAAACGTTAAACAGGCTGTCTAATATAGGCGGAAATTAATCTGCACGCAAATAAAGTCGGCGGTCGCCTGACAAGAGAAAAGGCTTCAATTGTTAACTAAAGCTAACGACTGTGGTTACATACATCTTCCTAAACTCTATTTTAAAGGTTTAAGAACTATAAGTGATGTAATACAAAAAACGATGAGCTGACTAGGCTGTCTAATAGGTGGAAATTAGCCGAATCTGCTCGCAAACTTACCTTCGTGGCTCACAGGCTTCCTTCTGCACCGAAGAATCACAGCTATCGATTTTTAACAAAACAGACCTACTCAAATGTATCTAACCTAACTATTTTCACTCGTTATAGTCTAAAAAAACTTTCAGTCAGGAGACGTAATGCCGAGAGACTCCAGCGGAGTGAAGAAGAGGTGGAGTTATGAGACTTCTCAGACAGTTGAAGTGTCCAACGGAGTTAAGAGATTTGCTCTCAAGCTATTTTCAACACTTTAGATTGGTTAATAATTTGTAAAAATAACAGACCCACATGGGGACTGACCAATAGCATAGAATTGTGAAAAAATATGAAATTGCCCAAATGTGGACATAGGAGGTTTCCGCCCGACAGCGACGATATGTTCTGTAATCCTACACAGCAAAAATCGCCAGTGTTAAAAAAGGACAAATTAACTCTCACTCTCTTCGATAGTGTGGATATATATATATATATATATATATATATATATACTGTATATACTGTATATACACTGTGTCATGAACGGGGAGGTGAGACACGGCCAAAGGACCCAAGTGCAGACAGCGGGTATGGGGTTAACAAGACAGACTTTAATTATAACTACAAAAATACAAAACAAAGACCCACGTGGGGGTAACGCAACAAAACACAAGGGTATAAAACATGACATCAGGGACAAGGACTAACTACACCTAACCAGACAAAGACAACACTTGAATTAAATACAAAATAACTAAACTACACTGACAAGACAGGAACTCACCACATATGACACACACAATGAACCAGCACAGGGCAGAGAACAAAGGGGCATTAAATAAGGGATCAAATCAAGAGGGAACAGTTGTGGGGCATGAACTAATAACGAGCACTAACGAGGAAACAAGAGGGCAGGAACAATGACGAGACCTGGAGAGAGTATGGCGAGCCATAAGGGTCAAAATGACCTCCCTCCACATGAAACAAGAGGTTCTGCCATGGCTCTGCCACATGATCAAGTAAAGCAAGACAAGATGGGGCAGAACCATGACACACTGTGAGTGTTAATTTGACCTTTTTTAACACTGGCGATTTTGCTGTGTAGGGGTTTAAGGCATAACATATGCCTGTTCAGGCATATGTTAAAAGTTTCCCAAAACAGAGCTGTTTTGCCAACACTAAATTAATTACTTAAGATGGTCAATGATGTGTCAGGTGGTCTTGACTGAAACATCTACTGTAATTGTAAGTTGCAATGTATTTTAAACTGTGTGTTACAGAAGACAAGCAGTCAGAGAGGCAAGTCCATTGACTTTAAAACCAACATACTGTTTATTTTCAACTTGCATTTTCTCTTTTTCACTTGTACAATTTAGAAATAGTTTGTTCTTTTCTGCTATGAGTGTTCTATCGAAAATACACTGCACTCTTTTAAGTTGATTGTGAACTTGTTCTGTAACAATCAAAACAGAAGACAAACATGAAGTGAGCAAGTTTATATCACATTCCACAAACTCTCCCTTACGTTGCATAACAACACACTGAAGTCAACCATAGCACGAGAATGCAAAAGTGGGAGCTTAAGTAAAAATAGCAGAGGCAGATAAAGTGAGTCAAGGGAGTAACAGGAAGGATGGAATTAAAAGTAAATGACATATGGAAGAAAAAAATAATTTGAGTTGGTGTTAAAAATATCCAAAGGGGATGAGAAGATTTCAGCTCTCCTACAGGAAGAGTGACTGAACACAGACAGTGGATATAATCCAAACAAGCCCTTTCCCTCTCAAAACAGCACAGAGAGGCCTGTAATGTGCCACAGAACCCTAAACAAATCATTTTACTGTATGTGTAACATACACCATTTAAACCCACAGTAAGTGTACGCATTTCATGCTAGGTTGAAGGTTAAGATTAAACCTCTTGAGCTTAGAGTTTGAGGCGCTGTTAGGGTCAGTGTGAAGCAGATCTAGTCCTTGTGGCAGGCTTAAAAACAGTGGGAAGATTTAAATTAGTAAGGAGGATGAGGTTATGTTGAGGTTACAGATAAAGTAAAACAGGAGGAACTTTTGGTAGCATTACCAGCAATAATGTATGTTGTATTACATCAGAACAGCCTTCGCTTAGAGCAAACTGTGACTGAGTTTAAAAAAAAATAAAGTGTGTCTAGAGTGTCTGCTGTGGTTTGATTGAAGATTTAACATTCTCTTATGATGTAGTCTTCTCCAAAAGATGGTGAAAAACAAACACCTGCACGCTAAAGGTCTTGCAGATTACAGTTTTCTTTGATTGTGTGGCCAGTTCTCAGTCTATTGAGGTTTATTCATCTTTCGTTCTTTTTTTAAGAATCCATTTCACATATCATATGAATCATAGACTGCAGCAATTTGTCAGGTTCTTAAGATGGATGGAAGACGTCACACATATTTTCATTCATCTGTGATCCCATCTTCGTCCATCTGTGATTGCATTAACTTGCACACACCTTTGGAAGCGTCTCATACAACCTTTGTGAGCGTTGCTATGACAACAGCCCCAGAGTGAGCAAACTTTATTGTGAATTATATTCCACCAGACCCTCGTTTACGATAATTCAAGACAGAAATCAAGACATTTTGAGAATTCCCTTAGTTTGAACTCACCAACACGATTAAAATTAGACATCTTTTTTCACTTTCACACTGAACTGCACACACAGTTGCACAAAAACAAACCGCAACCACCGTGTATGGATGATTTAGAATGATAGTGCCTAACTGGAAAGTGTTTTAATATGAGATAAAATATTGTGAAATTCTGAGAACAGAACAGCATTCCCAAACCTCCAAACATCTCATAATTTAGGAGGGAGAATAATTCACACAGTGGAATATATAATATACAGCCTCAAAAACATTGAATGTTTTGTGCCATAAACTCCAAGAGAAACTTTTATCACGTTCTGTCCCATCTCTCTATCTCTCTCTGTGACTATTTACAGTAGCTGCTGAATACTTTAACACTTACAGTTGAATGTCACATCCAATCAAATACATCTAGTCTATAGTCTTATCAAAGCAGCTAACTTTCTGCTAACTTCAAAATTGCTTAGGATGTATTAAAGATGGATAGCAGCTCAGGCAGAGCCATTGAGGTACTTAGGCAAATTCTGACCGAGATGTTTTTCTTCAGTTTCAGAAGATTTACTACGTAATGTGCCAGGAAGCTGAATTCATATGCAGCATTACTGTCAAAACCAATGATTTATTATAATTCAGCAGATGCCTCCCTAACAAAGCAACTTATTTCACACAAACACTGTGAACGGTCCCCCTGAAGCAACCTGGGGTTAAGTCTTGATCAACGGTGCAGAGTGTTCTCACCACTTAACTTCACATTAACACAATCCAGATTGCAGTAACCAGCAATGGATGAAGGATGGCAGTGGGAAAGTGGAAGAGGAGGGAAGACATACATTAAGATGTGAACATCCAGCATAGTCTTGACCTAATACCTACTGTCAGTGCATATGCTCGGCATTAAACATGAAATTTAATAGATAAATGCAGAACAGCAATATATATATATATATATATATATATAAAATAAAATGACCTTTGGTTATCTTTCATTCATTGCCAGTAGGCTGTTTCTATGTATTACAGATAAAAGGTTAGTTCAACTTAAAAGGTAACCTGCCTTCATGCTGTTGCAAGTCTGACCACTGTGGCTCTTTCTTATACATACTCTATACATACATAGATACAGTATTAGGTGAAATTTTGATGATGACGATGCGATGGAAGTGAATGGAAACTGGGGCTATCATCTCTCTAACATTCAACTTCTGTTTTTCACAAAGTAAGGTCACAGGTTTTCAAACCACATGAGTAGTGTAAATGAAAACAAGTTCCTTTTTAAACTGCCCTTTTAAAACAATGACAAATGCTCCCATATGCTTTAATGGCGGTTGTGCTGTTGCAAAAGATACAGATTATATTTGAATTTATGCTAAGGTTATTGTTCTATGTGTTCCAGCGGACAGTGACGATAGAGAGGATGAGGCATGAGATAGATGCAGCGCAGATCCCTGAGGGAGGTTCACAGCGCAGTGTATGGTGTAGAGCATGTGTGCACCCTGAATTTACAGCAGCTGGCTCTGAAACTGTGGCCTTACACAGCTGCCTTATCTTTTGCCAGCAAGCAGAGAGACTGCTGGGGTGAGTTCAGGACAGACACTAACGCTCATGCACGCTGAACACATGTAAGAACAACCATTTACAAACTAGCACATGTTCTCAGACATAGGGTCCAAAAAAAAACAAGAACAATTTTTTTCTTATTGAATACACACTCAAAAAAAATATTTTTGCTGCTTGTCCAATTTACTTAACTTAAGTTAAATCAACACAACTTTTGAAAAATTTGGTCACAACATGATGTTTTATGTTTAGTCACATAACTGAATCCATTCATGTTGGGACAACATAAAGGAGTTGTGTTGTGTAAACAAAAAATTGTTACAATTGGGCAGAGGACTTATATTTCCCTGCATGCTTGAGTGCATGTTGAGAGTTATTTTCTTAAATAAGTGTTTTTTATGCATTTCTCAGTAAAAAAAAAACACTTGTTAGTGTTTAATGTTAATTTATCTTTAAGGTTTTGATGAGTTTGTTATATTTTTGAGTTTTGTGGAAACCATTGTTCAGAAAAGCGTTGCCTTTGGTTAGGTAGTGGGCGGTTACATTTTTAAATTTGAATTTTTGTTGAGTTCTCTTAACTCAATATCTTCTTATTAAAGACAAATTAAGTATAGTGTGATTAATGTTAAAAATGTATCAAATTAAATCATGTTCTTGAGTAACTTCATTAAATAACCTAATCGTTAAGATTGGGGATTTTTATATTGGATTTATGTCAAATATACATGTTAGCATAATTTAATTTCATCAAGTTAATGATTTTAAACAAAAACAAGACTCTTAATATGATTCAACTAAACAACATTGCATTAATTTGATGTAAGTATCTTAAGTTTACTGAAATAGATAATGTTACTTAAATTCAACGTAATCCAGTTATGTGGAACCTGTTGACATAAAAAGGTTAATTAAGTTGAACACATCATGTTTTTGAGTGCACAGTGCTCATTATAAAATCTATTATCAGCATAACAATGTAAGCAAAAGGTTAAATTAAGTATCTGATATGTACACAGATTTGTTTCATTTTATCCTATTCTACCATTTCTTCAAAAAAAGAAACAAATTTGTTTAGACTTGATGGTAACACTTTACATTTGTTAACATTAGTTATTGCATTGATCAGTTAACTGAACAGTTTGTTGGCATCTATTAATCTTTGCAAATGTTTGTAATACTAGCACAGTTTTTTTATGTTAGTTCAACGTGCATTAACTAATGTTATCAGTTACATTTTTTTAATGTATTATAAATGTTAAATTATAAAAACTAAGACTGAAAACTGCTGTTGAAGTGTTAGGTGAAGCATTAACTAATGTTAACAAATACAATCTTATTGTGAAGTATTACTGACTTGTGACCTACAAATGTACAAAAAAACCTTTGTTTTACACTCTAAAAACACATTTTGTGTTCAGCACATTAATGTGTTGTCCTGAACTGAACACATCTCTGTGTTATTTCTTGGAACAACATGTTTTGTATTACTTTTAAACTTAAAAATCAACACATAATGTGTTAAAAATGATAACACAAACAATGTGTTAAAATTAACACATCTAATCATTTTAAGAGTGTAAAATGTTCACAATCCTGAATTTTTGTTTCTGTCCGGTTTCAAAAGAAAAAGTATTGAACAGATATTCAAAAAGAGAGAAAATAAATGTTCCTGTTGACTTTATATCCATCCTAATCCCTTTAGTATGACAGCAGTGGCTGGTTGTAGATGTAAACTCAACAATATCACATAAACTCATATACAATTGCTCTCCCAAACATTTTCTTATTGATTTCACTGTAATCTCATTTTCAGTCTCATTCTTATGGCATGAAAACACACACACTCCAATCAAATCACTTTCATTGTCACGCTACCAAAACACAAAAATGTAGTGGTGGGTAAAAATCTTTGGTCCATATAAGGCAGTGTACATATATACAAGAGACAAAGTATACTCAAAGTACAGAATATACACACTCCAGAGGGAGTAGGAAAAATCTAGAAACAACTGATTATAATTGAATCCTAAAAAATGTAACTAGTCATTTATCAGAAACATATTGCAGAGACAGTAACCCCTGAAACAACTCTGAAATAATCTGGTCTCTCTCTATCACTTGTCATCTTTTAGCTTTTCGATTGCCTTTTGCGTTCTTTCATCCATCGCATTGACACAGAGCCTGCTGACTTGAATATCTGAGTATCATCTTCAGCCTCCATGCAGCGTTACCACCCCCCGCACACCCATCGGAATCTGACAGCTCATACATCAGAGTCCTGCTTAGAGATCTATTCCTCCTTCTGCAGCACAATGTTGGAAACAGCGTCCTCGGTTTTGAAACTTCTTTAGTGATTTGGGACGCAATCTAAATATCAAATTAATGCCAGAAATTAATAACTACCAGTGTATTTGCTGTAAAAGCTCATAAAAGAATGAAAAATAGAGAGACACACTACAAACTGATGGTCTGATTAATCACCAGAACAGAAAGGGGTCCTGAGTGATTATTGTTGCAACACAGCGCAAAGGCTTGGAAATATCACCTTTGGTCCACTTTGCTTTCAGTTTGTGAGTTTGTGCATGTGTGCAAACGTGAATGTCCATGCATAAGGTTCTCAAAATCAGCATTTCAGAATGCAAAGCTAATTCCAAGGCAACTCTTGTAACAGTTATAGCGACCCCTCAATTCACACTTTTAAAGTGCATTCTACACTGTTTCGGTATATGTTATATATATATATTATATATACAAACATATATGCAAATACACAAAATGTGTCATGTGGAAATGTTAAATGGTGATAGGCTTATTTGATACTTTTTGTGCACATATGAGCAATTTACAGTCTATTTTTTCAGGTTTTGGGGACTAAGCGCAGCTTGAATCTATCTCAGTGATGTGCAATTGTGTGAATTATTCCTTTTAGTCCTGTTACAAATTCCCCACAAAGACTTAGAGGCACAGGCAAACCCGAATCTGGCCACACTGTCTTCAATTAATCTTCTGTTACTGATCACTGCCGCTGTTGTATGACTTCTCAATAGGACATTCAGTCCAACAATCTTATTGTCATACTCATACACAGCTTCTCTAAACTAACACCAAAATCCTTTTTTATGTTTTTAAGGGTTAATCCTTCAGCATGTGTAAGATATTTAGTCTCAGTAGTATTTCTAATGCTAAAATATAATTATTGTTCCTTCATTAATTTTCAAATTCACTTTCCCAAAAAGACAGAATAAAATAGTAAAGCACTTTATTTTTTCAGTCAGATGTCCAATTACTGTTTTTTACTTGCAGTCCTTAATAGAAAAATAAGTTTTAATAGTTGAATGTTAAGCTTGGTTAACTTCTGACTTTTGAGAGTTAAATGTGCCAGGTCAAATGTGGGTAAAAAACGTGAATAAAGACTATTTTGTTTTTCTGGTTTATTATTTGCCTGATAAATGACAATAAAATGGTTAGTTTTTAACAAGTTTTTGACAGATTCCTAAAATATTCGTTTTTTATGACACGAAGGTGGTCTAATAAATTTGACATTTAAATGTCATAAAGATTCTGACTCCTCAATTTAACCTCTCATTGGTTAATTGATAGAAAACCTCCCTTTCAAACCTCAAAACAAACCATCAGCGACCAGACAGTTCAGCAGCACGTGTCTCATATGACCAGACATCCATAGTTCAGAAGGTATAAATGTGTGACCTCATCATGAACACACCTCAGACAAGAACATTTTTCATTGGCTATTGTAAATGTGTGTGTTGTTTGGGTTAAAGTCTATATGCTGTCAAAATTAGATTAGCTCTAATGACAGCTTATTAAACTTACTTGATAAGTTTAAAGACTATTTATGACTCATTTGGACTACATTGTGCTAATTGACTTCTGCTGTATTTCACTTTTCAACACAATGTTGGTAGAAAGATCACATCAGGAGGTTCCGGAGTGCCCAAGCTTGGCCACTTAGACGTGTAGAGAAAACAGTTAAGCTAAATGACTAAAACCGTGTCTACACTGGACGCGGTGTGGTGCGATGTGATGCGACAAAAGACAATAGAACACATTAGAACCCATTGTAATTAAAAAATGTGTCCACATGCAGAGCGGTGCGACACGACAATCCCATTAGAACAAGCCATGTGTCGCGTCGCACCGTGTGTCGCTTTCCCGGTGTAGACACGGTATAACTGTCACTTCAGCTGACCCGGAGAGCTCAGTGACAACACTTCCTAGATCAACACCTTTCAGCTCTTACCATGGTCTTGTTAAATCAACCAGGGAGCACAAAAAGAGCAATGAGCAGGGAAGCAGCAAATGCCAGATCCTGTCCATAGTGTCCATCTGAAGTGAATTATATTTCACATATCTCTGAATTATTTAAATAAATGAATGGCTTTTGATACTGGTAAAATTCGTCATGTTAGGGTAAATGTGGCAGCTGGGACGCCAGAAATAAACCGTAAAATAACCGTTTTTCCATGTAAATTTGTGGCCTTTCTCTGTAATTTTACGTTTTGACTTTGTATTTTAAAAATACAAGAAAAATCTGTAAAAAAATTGATTTCGTAATATTACAGTTTTTGACATTATATGTGGGAAAACGTGTAAAAAAATAACAGGAAAATTCTGTAAAATTATTTTTTTTACAGTGTAGAGTTCATTTGCATAATTAATTTAGACATTGTTTTTCCTATTGATAGTTATTGCATATGCTAGGTTTGGATATGCTAAATTAACATAAAGTAAACATCACTACACAACTCTAGAAAACTCTTCAAACTTTTCAAATCCATATTATTTATCCACAATTTCCTTGCACTCCAACACCTATTGAATTACTTAGGTTATAAATGCCAAAACAATTTCTGTGCCGTGTAGAACAAGTCTGTGTGGACCCTGTGTGACTCAAGCGCTTACAAAAGTGACAGTTTTATAGAGATTCAAACTCACACACACACACACACACACACACATACACACACTCATGGCTCCTTCATTTACCCCCACAACACATTTATGTTCCACAAAGGATGAAAGAATTTCTGTCCTGGATGCAGAATAATAATGTATGCTGTAGTGAGTTTAAGACATAGCCAAAATTATCCTAGAATAATCCAAATCTCAATTTCCAAGATTAAATCGTAAATTATACTCGTGCGTAGGACCTACGCCGTATGCTGTGCGTAGCTCTGCGCAGCATGACGTGCACCTCTCCAAAAATGTAACAAACGCATCAACTCAACGCGGACCGCAAGCGCCGTGATTGGTGTGTTTGAACCTCTCCCGTCATGTTTACTCGAACGCATTTCCGAATGAATTATCTAAGTAAATAATTTATTCTTCTGTATTTAACATCTCAAACTGCAACAAAAGTGATTGTTTACTTGCCGCTATCACTGCTAATGCTTCTCAAACGAGCTGCTTCTTCGGCTCTGGTCTTGGTTACACAAGCAAAACGCGCATGGACACTGACGCCTGTGCATTAAAAGCGTTTAACACACGGGTAGCTCCAGTCAGTTTGATTACATTTAAAATTACTGACAAAATAACCGTCATTTTCACCTGTTTGATGTAAAATGACACTGTAAACATCAATAAAAGCTTTAACTTGGCAAATAACCATGGTATAAACGGGATAATCCATGGCTAGCCGTGCATTAAAGGATTGAAAGGACTCCACGTTTTAAGGCGCCCCGAAAAGCGTCGCCTTTTGCGCCGCTGTCTTGCCATATGACGGTGCAAAAAACGCTGTTTTGGTTGCACAGAGTGCGCGTTATATACGGCGTTTTGCCTGTTGTATAATGAGCCCCTCTGATTTCCACAGCCAGTAAATATAAAGTGTTCTCACTCAATCACTGATGAACTGAGCCAGGCCAGACCAATTTACCACTGATCATGTAGGAATGCGTTTGAATTTACAGGATATTATTGTGCACAGTGTTACCTCTGCCAACTTTAAACATATCAGCTTGCTTGAACAACTTTTTCTTTTTGGAAATGTAAAGTTAGAACATAGTAAGCAATTATAGCATTCCAGTCCCATTGTATGTATCCATGCTTATTACATATAGTGCCAGTTAATTGCTTATGTGAAAAGCAAAAAAGTAATGGGTCGAAATATTTTATTAGCTAATTTCCAACTCCAGAAAACATTCCTGGCATAAGGAAGGTCAGCCAGAGTTAAAAGTAAAAATGTTTTTTGCAACCAGCGTAAACTGCATTCTCTTTAACATGCTTATGCGATTGTCGCAGTAAGCCGTTGCTGTTAGCTTGGTTGGATCGCAATCGCATGTTGGGTCATTTGCCGGTTCGAGTCCCTCTTGGACCTCTGGCTGGTTTTTACATTGTTGGTCTTGTTATGTTTATCTGTGTCGCAGGGTATTTTTTTATATTTCAGCATTTATTGCATGGTCAATATATAAAGAAAGTCATGGATAAGAGCTCTTTTTAGTCGACGGAAATTTCCACAACCGTATCAACATTCAGTTAACGACCTGCAGTTGACTTTTGCTGCTAAAGCCTACTGAACTCACACATTGGTGGACTTTCTTGCTATAAACAGGACGAACGAACAGTAATAGACGTTATGCATTTGGCAGACACTTATCCAAAGCGACTTACAGTGCATTTTCATCTATGCTTTCATCAGTATGTGATTTTAGTTACCATGTTACATAAATTGATTGACTATAAGGATAATAATGTTGCGCAATGATTGTAATGTAATAAGCATGAACTTATTGACTAATATAACACAGCCCAAGTCAATGCCAAATGACTTGCCATTTACCTCCGTAAAGAGACTGACGCTATACCATGTGTGTCATTGCCTGTCGACGCGGACAACAACGCACAAGTACAAAGGAAAACCAGCGCGTTGCCTATGGTGTAGACTAGAGGCTACGGCGTAGTTCCTAAGCAAGACTATAATGCTGCCTTAAGTCAGGATATCTGTTCTGGTATCCCGGTAGACTAGTGATGATAGTCCTGTTGCACTCCCTGAATTACTGCAACACTTGCCCTACATAACTGTTAACCATGTGTGACGGTCATTTCTTACACTATTACAGAACTGACTATTACTCATCAGACCTTTATCTCTGATGGGACTCAGATTGGCCCTCATGCCAGCAGTTCTTGGAACCCTGTGCAGTGATGCCAACCACTGGTGTATCTTGTCCATCCCCTCCTACATCCCAGAGAGGCCAACAGGTCCTGAAAGTCATATCGGGCTCAACTGCTGTACCCGTAGTGCAAAAGTACTTTGTGTGTGTCCCGGTTCATGCTACCCTCCTAACGCAACAGAAACGATTTTGCGTAACATTTAATAAGACTCCGACATTATTCAAAACCTCACACTCCTGATACGACACACAATATTTAAATATAATTTTCCGCTGGTACTTTTTGTGGCTGGATGCTGGTGTTGTGCAATGGCCCGTTCTCTTGATAGGCAACTGCGGATAGCTGGTCAGAGACACTGATACTTCAAGACCGATAGAGCAAGAGCTCCAAAATCAGGAACAGCACATATTGTGACCAGGTGCAGCACATACAGATGTCATGGTATTGAGCTTAATCAAACAGAGTGAATGAATGAACAAAGTCCACAGCCATGACTTGATCAGCAAACAGCTTATCATAAGCTGTAACTTTTGTGTGTAGTGGATGGCAGCCAGTTTGATCTTGTGCCAAAAATAAATGAAATCATTTAAGCACTTGCAGTTTCCAAAAAAATGTGATGGAACGTTATCATTTTCATTCTGATTTATTTTCTCTCATTTGTGAGATCCTAGGAAGCTTAAGAAAGTATGTGTAAAATGTATCCTGGCTGTAACATCATAAATCAAGTCATGTATACAAATCTCTATATTTTTTGTGAAAATACATTTTTCGCTGAGAGAGAGAACATGTTTTCTCAAATAATATATTTTATTAAATGTAGCCTTTTTTTACTTAAAAGTCTATTAACATTATCACATGATGGGTGAATAGCTTTGTCAGGATAGGTGGAAGAACCCAAGTGCAGGCAGCAGGTAAGGGGTTAATGAAATATTATTTAAACGCAAAACAAAGACCCACAAGGGGTAAAATAACAAGGACAAAGGGATTAATAATCAAAGACTGCACAGGAACGTAAACTAACTAAAACTGGACTAAACAACACTTGACAACCACTTACACTAGACTAGACTCGGGTAACCGCTCGTGCAGGAACTAGCCGTAATGAACTAGCCGTAATGTCATCCACAACAAGGAACGAAACGAACTCGCCCAGGACAGAAGACACAAGGGCATTATATAGGGGAACTAACAAAGGATAATTAACAAGGGATAGGTGTCGGGGATGAAACACTGATGGAAAGCTAAACGAGAGAAAGAGAGGGGCGGGGCCAAAGACGAGACCGGAGAGAACGCACATTATGTCATAACAGACAATAATGTGCTTCTCTCCACACCAAACAAGAGGTTCTGCCATGATCCTGCCACAAGACCAAGAAAGATATGACATGAAGCAGAATCATGACAAGCTTAATTAAAAATTAATTAATTAATTTCAGTTTTTTTATATTTTTGCTCGAGCTGGCATACACTCCACACAACTGTGAAAAACCTGATGTTCCCGGCATAATTATAAATGTTGCAGAAACATCATGGTAAAAGTTAAAAATGTTATAAGTACAAAATATGGTACAAAATCGTTTACCTTTGTACGTATTTTAAAATCCCATCATTTTGATTTCACTGTAATTTCTACATGTCTGAGAATGTAATTTAGGTATTGCTCCACTATATTACATTTCTGTATTTGCAAGACACTTTTATTCTAAAGCACTTACAGTTCAGTGTATTTTGGTAACACTATATAATACAGTTGTATTTGTTAACATGGTTAATTCATTAGCTAACATGAACTCACAATGAACAATACTTGTGCAGCATTTATTCATCTCCATTCGTGTTTATTTCTGCATTTACTAAAACACTTTTAAAATCAAATATTGTATCTGTTAACATAGTTAATGCACAATGAACTAACATAAGTAATTGTATTGACATTAACTAACATTAACAAAGATTACTACATTGCTCATTGTTAGTTCATGTTAGCTAATGTATTTACTAATGTTAATAAATACAACCTTATTAAAGTGTGACCAGCATTTTTTTATCACTATGTATGTTCCTTGGGAATAGAAAAAATGACCTTTGTGCTACTTACTCCATGCTCTATGAGCTACACAACCATTACAAGATTATCAATTGCCTATGAGTTTCAGATGAACAATAAGAGCTGTTGTAATACGTTACAATAAGAGCCCATTCATTAACAAGTTTACGCATTATCTAAAATGACAATAAACAATATATTTGGACAGCATTTATTACTCATTGATAATGCTAGTTAATACCAATACAATTGTGCATTGTTTGTTCATGTTAGTTCACTGTGCATTCATTTGTATTAAAAGATAACACCTTTAATTGAAAAATGTCTTGGTAAATGGTGAAAATAAAATTTAACAAGATTAATTCATGCTCCAGAAGTATTGTTTATTGTTTTAGTGTAAGTGTTTAAGATAACAAAATGTAGTTAATGTTAACAATGGAATTTTGTATTTTGTATTGAATTTCATATTGTAAAGTGTTACTTAAGGTTCTTTGTAGTGGGTAAATGTGGTTACTTTAGATTTTAGAAAGGTGGTGAAAAATACTAGTAACCTTGAAATGTTTTTGAAGCACAAAAAATGGTTTGCATTGGTTCAAAATATTGGCATTATACTTTGAGTGGTACTGTATATAATTAAAGTACTTATAATTAGATGTCGTTGTAATGTCTGTAGCTGGAACGTAAAGCATCCTGGAACACAAACTGTACATATGAAGGGTGGATCAGTCTCACAGCAGAGATGCAATAGTGGATTTATGATAGCAGGGATGATATTAGCTTCAGGTGCATCTCATCACTCACTGCCAGAAGTGTTGCGCTTTCGAATGGCAGCGGTGCTAACACACACTCATGTTTAATTTCCTTTGCCATCTGAATTTTACAGATCCAGGAGAGGATATGCTTGACTGCAAAACCCAGGTTTGTGGGTCAGATTTATCAGACACATACTCAGCATAATAGCCTGTGATATATTATCATTATCAAACTTTGGTTTGGGACTCGGGAGCAAACCACAGGAAAGAAGAGATAAAAGACAGGCAAAAAAGAATGTTTGTTGTGTATAAAGTCCACAGCACAATCTGAGTCGCTGTTAGGTTCAATGGTCTAGTTTTACAGCTCACTGTCTACCGTATCTTATCCAGTAAGAGCAAAAATGAGAGAGGGAGGCTTGGAAACATTGCTGAGGAGTAACAGGTGTCATCTCTCAGGGTACTGTACAAACATGCTAGACCTGATTGTGATGGCATGACCTCTTTAAACTGAACTTCTGGTCAGGTTCACACACGGTAGACCCCAGGAAAAAAGCAATACATTTAAAATACATTTCTTCACATTAAGGATTGTTTAAACGTATTGACATACAGTATTTACTGACATATCGCTTAAGACTTTCTGATATAAAATTATTATTATTAAACTTTATTTGGAGTACTACTTGTACACAATGCACAATTCAATTATTAATATTAAGCCTAAAATGTGTTGATGTCACTTTTGATAAGAATTACATAATTTTAGAATAAAATAATTGGTCAACTACCCATTCTTGGATAATAATCATTCACGTCTTATTAACAGAGAAAACTAAGGGTTGGTTCCACTTTAGCACAATCAAATATACTTAAGTATATCTTTAGTAGTTATTAATACAATTGCAGGGTATTTTTATTAAGTAATAAATATTTCAATAAACTTGCAGTATAGTTAGCATGAAAATTGTATTTAAAATGTATTTTACTATATTTTTACTAGGGACCTCAAGAACCAAAACGATAAAGAGAATACATACATTAATGCAATATCATCAAGTAGGATTGTGATTGGGTTCTATATCAGCATGGCTGTGTTTAGGTCAGAGGCAATGATATAGAGCCCTATCACACGACTACGACAGCAATATTGCATTTATATATGTATACTGTATATATACACTGCCTGTCCAAAAAAAGTCACCACCTGGATTTAACTAAGCAAATAGGTAAGAGCCTCCCATTGGATTGGATGTCTAGGTTCAGCAACGTTACGTTCCCAAAGAATGAGGTCAGCTGACTACCTGAATATACTAATGAGTTTTTCTTCCCTGATGGCACGGACATATTCCAAGATGACAATGCCAGGATTCATTTGGCTCAAATTGTGAAAGAGTGATTCAGGGAGCATGAGACATCATTTTCACACATGGATTGGGCACCACGGAGTCCAGACCTTAACCCCATTGACAATCTTTGGGATGTGCTGGAGAAGACTTTGCGCAGCGGCCCGACTCATCAATACAAGATCTTGGCGAAAAATTAATGCAACTCTGGACGGGAAAAATGGAAATTCTGGACATTGCTGAAGCTTATCAAAGCAATGCCACAGCAAATGCGTGCCGTAATCAAGGCTAAAGGCGGTCCAACGAAATATTAAGAGTGTGTGACTTTTTTTTGGGACAGGCGGTGTATATATACAGGACTACGGTCTCATCTGAGGCGGAGTGGACATAACGCATTTTCTGTTGCGGCTCAATCACTTTGGAATGCTCTGCCATTATCTGTAAAATCCTCATCAAGCATGGACATTTTTCAAAAAAGGCTTTCGGCATTTGACTAACATTGTGAATTATTTTATGTTTTGTTTCTATGTTTTAATGTTTATGTTTTTTTTATACACTGCATGTGTACAGCACTTTAGTCATTTTACGGTGTTGAAAGTGCTTTATAAATAAATGCTGAGTTGAGTTGAGTGTAGATGACAGTGATATTCTTTTTCTCAGTTATCGTGACCCATAACCGAAATGTGACCTCTGCATTTAACCCATCCAGAGAGTATAGTGAACACACGCACTGCAAGTGGTGAACACAGTGCACACACCCGGAGCAGTGGGCAGCTATCACTGCAGCGCCCGGGGAGCAAATATATACATATACAGCACCATGGTCAGCTATTCTACCTTAAAAGGGAAATAGATTCATGAGTGTCAACTGTGCAAACAATTGAACAAAAGAAATGATGCATTTGAAAGAACAAAGAATAAATTTTTCCAATAACAAAATAGATGGCTAATGACTACATTCACCCAAGATAAAGGATAAGCGTGATTGATGACAGTATAGCCTGTCAAAACAAATCCCCTGACATCACAATAAACACTGCAGGTAAATTACCTGTGTCTAGATCTACATCATTTACTGACTCAGATCGGGAGGTTTTGTTTCAGTGGAACTGGGTGTGACAGGAAATGCCATGTTACCGCAAGTACATTCTACAGTCATGACACTGTCGACTGGATTTGATTTCATACTTATAATCCACCTCAATATATCCCACACGTACTGTACCACACCCATTATAGCTCTGTACATATTCATCTGGCTGAGCCCAGACTTTAAAGGGTAATGTAAACCAGGGCTGGTGATTTACTCACAATGTGTGACTTCTTTCCTGTGTAACCATTAGCACCACCACAACACGTTTACTGTGAGATGGAAGAGATGCTCCTTTGGGCCGTTGTTGGTGTGCACATGCATTGCGTGTATATTTGTGTGTGTTTGCGCGTATGAGGGAGACAGGGCCAATTTTGAGAGGAGACAGTCTGAGGATTTATGTGTAGAGAAGGAAAAACATACAGGACAAAAAATAGAAACCGCACATAAATGCTGGCACACTCAGACTGAGTTGAACAAAACCTCTGCTCCCATGTACACTGCTTTTAAATGCTTGATAAAACACTGGACTATGTCTCTTTTTTCAACAGAAGCCAAGCCACAAGATTGGACCTGTGGATGTCTATTGCCCGGTTTCACACACTAGGCTTAAGACTAGTCCCAGACTAAAATAAAAATTTGAGCTGTCTTAACTGAAAATAAATAGCCCTGACATATCTTAAAATATGTCGTTGCCATTGTTTTGTCTCAAGATGCACACCGGCAGTATTTTATCCAAGGCATTAAAGTGACTTAAATATCCTAATTTAACTAAGGCATAGTCCTGGCTTAAGCTAAGCCTTGTCTGTGAAACCGGGCCTATGTGTCTTTTGGGCTTTAAGCATG
Organism: Triplophysa rosa; assembly: GCF_024868665.1. NCBI lineage: Eukaryota > Metazoa > Chordata > Actinopteri > Cypriniformes > Nemacheilidae > Triplophysa > Triplophysa rosa. The sequence goes on from NC_079890.1 coordinate 22,124,780, forward strand.
TTGTGCATGCATTGTACGTGCAAGAATATCAAAAATGTCTTATTGGAAGCGCCCATTCCTGGTTGTTTGCAGCGTTGCAACAAAAATAGCTAGTGTGCTTATCACTGTTATCACAGTGTTTTTAATGTGAATGAACTGAGTGCAGTTGACTTCTGTTACAGTGAACAGAATTAAAGTAAGATGAGGCCAACATGAATGTGTTTGGAAATGTGATTAACTGAATGAGTTTAAGTAGCCTTAAAGTATCCTACATACCACATTTCTTAGACAGGACTATTTTTATATTATTTATATTTATGATATAAAATAGCATAAGACAGATTTATCTTCATTGTTTGTGCTGTCACACCACAGGACACATTAACGATTTTTTCTAAAACGAAAACATGACTAAAAAACCTGAACATTTATTTAGTAGACACGGAAGATCAAGTTACCATTTTAAGGTCCAGTGTGTAGTATTTTGGAGGATCTGTTGACAGAAATGCAATATAATATACATAACTATATCTTCAGGAGGTGTGTAAGACCTTACATAATGACGCGTTATGTCTTTATTACCTTAGAATGAGCTATTTCTATCTACATACACCACCTGTCTCCTTACATGGAATTCACCATGTTGTTTCTACAGTAGTCCTAAACGGACAAACTGCTCTATACAGAGCGCGTTTCGTAAATGTTATCTCCTTCAGCAAAGTAATTAGTTACTGTCATTTAATTACTTTTCCCTTGAAAAAGTAAAGTAAGGGTTTACTTTGTGTAATATACAGTATGTGTTTACAATAGTGGAATTGACATCAAAATGTTTGGGCTGTTTCATGTCTATCCTTGAATCATTTAACGAATCAAGGTTGATATAGGATATAGAAAGTAATTAGTAATAAGTAATTAAATACTTTTCGGAGAGAGTAATTTGTACAGTAATCTAATTACACTATTGAATATGTAAGTAGTAACTAGTAATTAATTACTTTAGTTTTAGTTTTAATTCATTATTAACTTGCCCAACACTGGTGTCATGTTTATTTTTATATTTTTGTAGTAATGTGCTAAAACAGTATTTTTTCTTGATAATGGCGAGAAGCTTGTTTATATCACAGTGTAGCTATTGTGCAACAGTAAGTTAACTTGATAAAAATCAACTTTGAGTGCTTAACTCACATTTCATTAATCAAACTGTCCTCTCATTTCACGCTTAAACTGAATGCCAGAGCTCAGAAGAGGGCATTACAGTCCAAATAAACGGCTACAATGATGATCATGATAATAAAGACGATAATGCATTGTTAATATTCTTATACAAGCAGAAAAACTATTTAAACCTCCGTCACGCTGAAGCTGACAGATCCCAGTGTGACTTCACAAACAAACTGAGGGGTGTAATGATTCTTCTTTTTCCTTTTATTGAGGAACAGTTTCACGGCAGAATGATTGAAGACTTCCTCTGTTAACACAGCATGGCCCAGCTCCCCAGAAGAGAAAGCACTATTATACTGCTATCACTCTCTGGGTGCTAAACTTTAGGGACTATTACAGGCACATCTGGCCTCAGTGAGTATGTCTGCTTACTGTCTTTATCATCTTTAATTAAACCTAGGCCTGATCAGAGATCTGTTCCCTGATCAGAAACAATGCATTCGGTCCTTTCCAGCAGTGTTAGGAAACAACTAGTTACGGCCAACTGTAATACAAGGCTAAGAATAGAGCTCACATTTGTCATTGATTTATCTTTCTTGCAAACTACCAACCGGATAGTGAGAGAGGCTTATGAAATCTGATTTAGTTTTCGTCCAACGGAGGTTTTTAAAACAACTGCAGATATTTACATCATTGGTTATTGTTGGCTTCCTGTTGATTGGTGATCATACTCCTCTACGTTGGATCACCAAAGACTAAAATCACGACTTAGATTATGTAGATTATATTTAGAAAATGACAAAGGAAGAGTATGAATCCTTTTGCATGCTTGTGTTTACAGTATGTACTGTATGTCTTTCTATACCAAGTTACTTGCTCTCAGGTTTTGGTCAAAGATTTTAACTTTCTCAGACAACACTGCACCCTAGTGGGTACCAAAAAGTTTATACTGTAAAGTATACAGTATGTGATCATGAAAAGTCACCTTGAAGCCGCAATCAATCTGACTTGATTGAATGTTATAGTTTGAAGATAAAACATGTCATAAACGTCAAGGTTTTCATTGCAATAAAGACTATTTGACTTGATGACTCATACGGACATTGACCGAATGTCAGACCATGTGTTGGTGTGCATGCTCCCGTGTTATTAGAGTACAGTTTGTTCATTGGTAAACGTAAATGTGTGGCTATACTGTAAATCGTGACTAATGTTGTAATCAAACACAACAAGTTACGGTAAAAAAGCCCACGGCAGGAAGTCGAAGGATTGCTTCATTCCTGCACCTGATGACAGACTAGCAGAACAGGACAGCGTTACAACTACAAACAATTTACTCAAACAAGACTTCAGGCTGTGACACCTGTCTGTTTGTTGGTCTAAATACGTGTTTGTAACACCGTGTTATCACTGCAGATAGAAAATGCTAAAACACAAGTTAACAAAAACACAAGTCTGCCTTAAGTTTTAATATGTTACAAACTAGTCTTATATAAGTTCATTAGGGCCTTGCATAAATTGTGCTGCAGAATTTTAAACCCACAGACAATGAAAAAAAGTTGCTGATGTCTGATTAATGTCTTTCACACTGTCTCTTGACTGAGCTGAAGTAATTCCCTCACTCCCTCATCAATCTGAGATGCTCGCTGATGCTGAAATTTCAACACATTTCATCAGTTAGTGTCTCTACTGATGCAACTGCAACTCAATAAGTTTTGCTATTAGGTGGAGAGAGACCCCTTGTGTTCATGATAAGAAATGCAACTGCAGACGGGCCTAGAACATTCTTCATTGTAAGATTATTTAACACAGAATTGTTTCTTACTGCAATGTGATAACAAATTCACATGGCTACTTATAAAACTAGAAATATTTTGTTTGAAAATTGGATGGGAACTTATGTTAAATAAACATACATGTTATGTTACTTGTAATAAGTAATAGTAAATAAGTAATAGAACAGTACCCATATCCATTGTCAGTTTTATCAGTGGTCATTATCAGGGAATACTTGACCTTGCGTCTGACCAGGGCTTAATTTGTTAATTAGTTTGGCAGATCCCGCTCCTCAAGCGCTAATGGAAAACGTTCATGCTGACCTGTTGCATGCATATATTTCATTAAGAAACACGTATAATAATTGTAATGGTAATAGCTATTTATTTTGATAATAAACAGACTGTCAAGTTCGAGATGCCGGAGCTGTTACTTATAACGGCAGAAACAAATTAAAAAAACTCAGATTATGAGTACGTCATTAGATACTGCAAAGTTAGCTACTTTTAGTCATGTGCACACTTGCACTAAAAACAGAATATTGTGCTTTTGCAAAATAAAGAAAACTTACAAGGATGCGCTCTGTCATCTCCTTTCCTTGAACTTATTTGTGGAGAGCTGGGCCTCACAAACTGAACCAAACTCAGTGGTTTAACATGATTCAATCATGGACAGTGGTTCCACATGTTTGAGTCATGTTTTCTCAACATGAAATGAACATGTAGCAAGAACATAAATGAATCAAGTAACCTCAACATGAAATTAACATGTAGAAGAACAAATCACCATTATTGTGATCAGTGTTTGCTTTAATTGGGCTCTTGATTCGTCTTTTAATGTTTGATTTTCTTTGCCTATTGAAATCGTCTTGTTATATATTTGTTGCAGCAAAGACAACGAGGGTCCAGCAGGATCCAGTGCAGTCATTGTGAAGTTACTGGGGTTGATATGTTGTTCATGAGATTGTTGTGTTATTGTTAACATTATGTGATGTTCCAGAGGAGAAATATATAGCTGAATCAATTAGACAAGAAGAATCGGTGTATGAAACTCAACAATAGTGACAATCAACAAAAGAAAGCTTCATGCTGCAATGCATGCTGGGTAACATCATAGTTCAAAACTCATTCATGACTCCCAGCATGCATTGCAGTTGATCTGTTTATATGAATTAGTTTGATGATTGACACCATTGTTGAGGTTTGTATGATGAGTGTTGATGAGTGTTAATGAGATAAAACTTTGTTTATTTTGCCCCAGAAATTTTGCATTTGTGAATAGAACATATCAATCAATCATCAATATTACTATAAATTTAATGCTGCTTCTTTTTTATAACACACCAAAAAAAGGCAAACAACTATAACTGTCCTGTTGTGACGGTTTACTTTCTTTATGCTTTACATGTGCTTTCATTAAACACATTCACAAGCATTGAAAGATAACAGGAGAAATGGAG